>NC_083320.1:44347210-44647210 GCF_963455315.2 Globicephala melas | reverse complement strand
TATCTTCACCCTCCTCCCCACCAAAAATACAAATGAGTATGTTTGTGGCATTGTGTGTACATATGTCTGTAATGTTTCAGGCAGTGTTGTTATTCTCTCCTGACCTAAGGTGGTTTCTTCTGCCCTTCCTGATCAGTTTCTTTTTCTCTGCTGTGGCCCCTGCCCAAAGGCCAAGACCCGTTGATGTATATTGTCACTGGGACTTTTCTCTATTTTGTTGCCCTTACCTATCTTGTCTACCTCCTCTCACACTAGTTATTAGTCACAGCTTTCTGTGATGGCCTTACTTATTACCCTTAAGCCCTGGGACATTCAGGATTGGCCTTCTCAGGTGGGGTTTGGGGAAGAAGGAATAATTAGATTAGTTGGCACTCAAAAAAGAATACCAAGTGCCTCTATTGTGAGCCATGGCTTTCATATAGGAAGTACTGCAGATCATCTTGGCTATTAGAGAGTTGAATTCTTGATGTTATTTTTTAAATCATGTGAGTATTTGTGAGAAGTAATATAGTACATGGTTGTCAGTGAATGTATAGGTATGAGAGAGTTAATAGAAGAAAATTAGTTGTCTGTGTAAATGAACTACAAATTATAGGGTTTTTGAGAACTGTTTATAAGTTAAGGCAAATGTTAACAGTATAAACTGTTTTGGCTCTGCTTTGAGCGCAGTCTTGCTGTCTGTGAGCATCTAATTTATTGTTTACTTCTTTCTGATTCTTAAGCCTTTCTTATTTCAGTGCTCTAGGACCTCAAGTTAATGTTGGATAAAAGTGGTATTGGTGTTCCCAACACAGGGGTAAAGTTTTCAGTGTTTTACCACTAAAATATTTGCTATAGATTATCTGTAAGTATTCTTGATGAAATTTTAAAGGTCTCATCAATTCCTAGGTTACTGAGAGTTTTTATCATGGGTCTAGAATTCTATCTTTTACTTTTTCTGCATCTGTTAAGATACTGATGATCTATTTCCCTTTTTTCTGTAAGTAGAGTTCATTACATTGGTTTATTTTTCAAATGTTAAAATAACCTCACATGCTTAGAATAAATTTTACCCTGCAGTGATGTCTTATCTTTTTAATATATCATTGGATTCAGCTTGCTGATACTTCATTTGGTAGTTTTCATCTGTTATGAAATTGGCTTGTAGTTTTCTTAATGATGTGCTAGTTTTGGTGCAGAATTATGCTGGTCTTCAAAACAAATTGGGAAGTGTTCTTTCTTTTTTGTTACCTGGAAGAGTGTAAAACTGGTTTATTTCTTAAATGTTTGGAAAAGTGAAGCCAGCTGGGCCTGGAGGATGTTTGTTTCATCCAGTTTTTCTAGTTATTGGCAGAAGAATTTGTCAGCAACAAAGTAGTCACATGTTACTGGAAAGGAAAAATCCCTGAACCAGTGATCTTTAAATCTTTTGTCTTGCAAGTGTATTAAAAGATATAAAGACACTTGTTTGCGTGTTTTTTTAAATAGTTTATTTCTCTAACATAGGAAAAATCAAAACATCGATTATATCTTCCTGTTTTTTCCCCCAAACACTGTCCTTTTCATTTCTTTGGGTGGATGAGAAGGCAGCAGTCTGCTGAGTGGTGGCCGTGAGTCTGTCCTCGTAGAGTGGCGAGAGGCAGCAGAGAAGAATAAGGAGTTCCTCCCCCGTTTAGGAGCTACTATTGAACATATCTCAGTGTCTCCAGCAGGGGATCTCTTCTGTACTTCGCACTCCGATAACAGTAAGTCTCAGTTTGTTGTCATGAGGAAATACAGTTTGTGTAATGTCATAAATTAGGTAGCATCTGTAGGAGATGGAAAATAAGAGACCTCAAACTAAGAGTAGCATAGGATTTAACGAGCATTTTTTTCTCTTCCATTTCTCCTCTTTCCTCCACCCCTCTTGCCCCAAGATGCCACCTGAATACAACATTTCCAGAGTTGTTTTTATGAAAGTGTAGGGCTAAATGTATTTGGTTATTGTTTTGCCACTTATATTTAAAAATCTTTTCATGTGGAATGATTGGGGGAATAAAGGAGGTTTTCATAATGTAATGGCATTCTCGAAAGAATGCTCTGAGGTTTTCCTTTGGTACAGCCATCGTCTCAGCGTGGGAGTCCTGTGGATTCTGACAGAAATGGAGCAGTCTTCTGATTCCTCCCCAGCATTTGGTCATCCTGTTACACCTCAGCTTGGATGTAAATCCCTTGCCCATTGCCTCCTTTCCCTTCAAAAGAGAGCATAACTGAGCAATCCATTAGTGCAGTGACTCATTTCAAAGTAAACAACCGTCTCTTTTGGGGCATATAAGTTTCTGAATTAACACTTCTAATGTATTCATAGTCACAGTAGAAAACTTAGAGACTCCAACAGAAAAAGCCCTCATCCCCAGCCCTAGTTTTTCTGTTAAATCACAAAATATATTCCTAATTTTCCAGTAACACTCCAAGAAATTGAACGTACTCAATTGTTTTGTATTCTGGTATATTTCAGAATGATATAAATTCACTTTTTTTTTTTTAAACCTTGAAGGTTTGACCTATTTATGTTTAGATGTTTGTTTATTTATTTATTTATTTTACCCACAGAGATGATAATCATTCACCGAAACCTTGAGGCGTCCGCAGTAATTCAAGGCCTAGTGAAAGGTATCGCAGACCTCAGTGGATGTGGAATTGTGTACATTTTCAAAAGTGAATATTTGTCTGATTTCAGCTATTGTTCATCACTTCTTTTGCAGACAGAAATATCTTTACCGGTTTGATGATTGACCCAAGAACTAAAGCTTTGGTTTTGAATGGGAAACCTGGCCACTTGCAGTTTTATTCTCTCCAAAGTGATAAACAGTTATATAATGTAAGATTTTTGATCTGTTAACTAGCCTTAAAACTAATGAAATATCTTTATAGCACCACTGGCATCAAGTAACTTATTGTATAGCTTCTAAAACAAGATCCTGTGCCTATGTTATTTGAACATAGTATTATCAATTGTTTATAGCATGATTCTAATGAGGCCACAGTTGCAGATGAAGTCTGCACGTAAGCCAGTTGGCACTGTTGTGTGCGCTCTGTTTTATTCTAAGACTACACTCTAAATTAACTGTCGCACACATCTGTGCCTTTGAGTCATAAGGATAGGCAATGAGAATATGGATTAACAATACAGACCTGTCTCTGCTTTGTGGTGAAACAGTATCATATGTACATGCTGAAGATAAAATCTTCAGTGTAGATTAAAGAGGAACACTTCCCATAATCCTGGTAAATGCAATCCAGAATTTCCACTTTTTCTTTAGTGCCCCACAGTACCCTTTACAGATTTCTATCACAGCCACTGTAACACTTTATCTCTTTCTCTCCAACACCTTTAAACCTCTCAAAGAAAGGAAACTTATTGATCTTTGTACATTTCTAGTGCAGTGCCTGGAAATAGTAGCACTTAGTACATTTTTAGTAAATAGATGAGGAAACAATAAAAGAAACAATTATAAAGAAAATGCTGGCCTATTTAAAATGTTGTGCTTTTTTCACTTCTTAAAAATTGTAGGTTTCATTTTTGCTCTCCTTGTTTCTAGTGATGTGGAATCTAGCCTTGAGATTTTATGTAAAGCTATTTGTTCTTAGAAACAAAAGAAAAGCATTACTGTAACCTAAAGTTCTGCTGTATCATATAAATGGAGCATAGTCGTTACTAAAATTTAAGGTCATTGAAGAATCATCACCACCAAATTGGTATTGTATAATATGCTCCATGTTTTCAATGGCAATTTTGATGTCTGTAAGTAATGATTAGTTCATTTTTCTCTTTACCTAAAAATCTGTTACTGTAGATTCCAGAAGGTATCTATGATGTGGTTAATTACCATTCCTTGAATGCTTTAACATGTATGTATTTACATTAATAAGAATTTTGGATTTTTTTTTAACCCATCAGTTAGATATTATACAGCAAGAATATATCAATGATTATGGTCTGATCCAAATTGAGCTAACAAAGGCTGCATTTGGCTGCTATGGTAATTGGCTTGCAACGGTGGAACAACGTCAAGAAAAGGAAACTGAGCTTGAATTGCAAATGAAACTGTGGACATATAATAAGAAAACACAAGGGTAATACTACCTATATAGACATTAATTTCAGAGCAGAAAATTATTTGACTTTCTAGTTTCAATTGTTGGTCTTTACGATGTTTCATTTTGTTAAATTTATATTAAGAGAAATGAAGGAGGTGTTATTCCTCTAATACAGCCTTTATGCTTTCTGCTCTGAGAAAGCATTGGTGTCCTCCAAATTATGAGTCACCTCATTGCATAAATAAGGAAACATGGAGAAGTAATACCCCCAAGAACACATACCTACTTCCAGGCAAATCCAGGATTAGAATGCAAAGGTCTTAGTTCCTTAGCTCTTTTGTGTTATATTACCTTCTTTGGGAAAATGGCAGTGGTAGGTGGTAGAGGTGTGGTGTGGTGTAGTCTTGATTAGATAAGGAGCCCACTAGTTTCTCATACGATGGCTGTAATAGCAATTTATCAAGTCCTTGCTTGTCAAGAACTGGGCTTAGTGCTTTTGTGCCCATTGTCTTGTGAATCTTCACAAGATAATCTTTCATTCACGGCAGTGTTCTGTCAAGCCAGAAACAAGCTTTGAGAGGTAGTTTGGATGACTTTAAATATTAAGTATTGACCAGGGTAGTGAAATAGGTAATGTTCTTTCTGTACCGTCTTGCCACAAATAAGGGCTTTCATGGCCATTTCCTTTTTTGCTTATTTTCAAAAGAGTGAGGTATCTGTGTTCTACACAATTTCCCTGCAGTTTAGTATAGTAGCCTTTCAAGTATCATTTTTTGATGACCCCTGTTTTATACTCATTCTGTACCAGTAAGCTGACACTATTTATAATCATCTCTGTTATGTACGTTACACGAGGCCAGAGGTAATGTGTTAGAACTCTTTGCATCCTGTGGCCATTAGTGACAGAACACTCAATTGTTTGTCATGCTAGGTGATAATATATCAGTTGCTCATTCTTAAAGATGCTATTGTAAAATGTGCAATATGTAAGGAATTCTTAATACTCATGATAGTGTATCATATTGCCCTGGTACAAAAATAAATTGGTTTCCTTCCTACTAGGTTTGTTCTCAATACAAAGGTTAACATGCCACATGAAGACCACATCACAGCTCTCTGTTTCTGTAATGCAGAAAAATCTGAAAACCCCACCTTGGTTACAACAAGTAAAGATGGTCACTTCAAAGTGTGGATATTAACAGATGATTCTGATATATACAGTAAGTTACTTAAATATAATATGTCTGTATGTAGTGCACGGTTTTAAGAATTGATATATTTATCTTATGCATTGTATCCATTCTGGGAGGACATTTTCTACTTTGTTTAATTCTATAGGATATTGCCCAATTTCAAAAGATTTTAGAGATTACATTTTTACATGCCTTTTCTCCCAACTCTTTACTTATTTTATGACATTCTTGATTAATCGTGTACTAGTTATTCCAGTGTGTGAGGGTACAGTAAAAAGGGCTTTTGCAGTAGTCCCTTTACTGTTCCACTAGAGGAAGGTCAAGGTCTCTTGGAAGGGACGCAAATTTCAAATCAGTCAATGATTTGTAACTAAAATTTTGGAGAGGAGGTTTTTTGTTGTGTTTGTTTCTTAATCCATATTTCTTATAAATTCCGTAAAATATTATCTAGCATTTGTAGTATTTCTATGGTCTGTATTTTCACAGAAAAAGCTGTTGGCTGGACCTGTGATTTTGTGGGTAGTTATCACAAATACCAAGCAACTAACTGCTGTTTCTCCGAAGATGGCTCTTTACTAGCAGTTAGTTTTGAGGAAATAGTTACAATATGGGATTCGGAGACATGGGAACTTAAATGTACATTTTGTCAACGAGCTGGGAAAATAAGGTAGGTAAATAATTGGGGGAGTATGAAGTACTGGGTTTCTTTTTTTTTTAAATTCAAACACGTCTTTCTACATAGACTTTAGTAATTAATTTATGCATTCTCCAGAGGTATCCTGTGGGTCAGTGGTGCCAGCAGCTAACCAAAATGCTGGGAAGCTAAAAAATACTGGGTTTATGAACCATGTGCATTAGTTTTCATGGTTGTACTACACGATAATAGAAGATATATATAAGCCTCAGTAGATCCAAACAATGTTTATTTTCTCAGTATTTTCATAAAAGCGATGTTAGGCTCGAACTTCATTGTTTGTAATAATGGCAAGAGAATGTAACAGTAGTATCTTCCATTTTATTTCCGGTAACTTGGGCATTTGAGGACAGAATGGGAAATGGCTGTTTCTAATTCCCAACATGTCTAATTCTGAGTTTACTTTGTAAAACTTTCTTCAGAATTCATATTGCAGATTTTCCTCTTGAGACAAAGAAGCATAAAAAAGAGTTTTTGTTAAATAACTTGGTACGTTTCACATACATTTTCTCTATATGTGTCAATTATTGTACCGTACAGCATATTAGAGAAAAGAATTGGTCATCAAATCTGTTTTCCTAAAGAAACAAAATAGCTAAATAAACCTTTACTGTTGTGCTCCTTACCCTCTTCCCTGCAGAATAATTATGAACAAAAACATACATGTCTATCTAAAACTTTGCATTGCACAAAGCTAGTACTGTGCAGGAAGTCTGCAGTCCTTTGTAACTACGTGTGCTAGAACTGACTTGTTAACTTCCTTGTTTTAATCTAGGCACCTTTGCTTTGGGAGATTGACTTGTTCCAAGTACCTTCTTGGTGCCACTGAAAATGGCATTCTGTGCTGTTGGAATCTGCTCAGTTGTGCATGTAAGATATTCTTTGCTATAAAGTGATGACAAAGCACACAGGAAGTGGACATTAACTAATCTTTGGCATTTTAGGACTTCTGGATGATATCTTCATATCTTTACCCAGAGAATATATAATTTTTTACGTGGTACATTGTACCACCAAACTTTGGAGTGCTATGCCTGTAATAATAGACTTTGATTACAGTTGACCCTTGGGCAATGCGGGCGTTAGGGTTGCCGACCCTCTGCGCGGTCAAAAATTCACTTATAACTTAGAGAGTCAGCCCTCTGTGGAGTCAGCCAACCTTGGATTGAGCAGTTACTGGTAGTACTTACTATTTTAAAATCCACATGTATGTGGACCCTCACAGTTCAAATCCATGTTATTCAAGGGTCAACTGTATTTATAAGCTGCCTAATTGTCATCAAATCATCTTCCATTATCCTCACCTTTTTCCACTGTCTTCAGTGTATGACTTTGTTGCCCTCCATATTATCCATCCTCATAACAATTTGAGGAAAGTTTCTGATAGTTCATAATGCATATTAACCTGCAGTATTCCTGACAGCATTAAATTTGAATGTAGCCTATCACAATCCTCCTAACAAATGTGAACTTTGTGGCATTTTACTCATTCGAGTATATGTTTGGAAGACATTGTGGTTACTTTGTAATAATGTGTGTGATAACATTTTTTTAAATATTCTCTACAGTGATTCTGGTTAACATTTTGCCCACATTTAGCAGTAGTGGGAAAGCACCAGACAGAAGTTGCACTGCTTTAACTGTTTTTCTGCTTCTTGCCCCTCGTTTTAGTGCAGACTTCCACAGATTATGTCAGTGTGTTCTCCATGTATTATCTGGAATGGTAAAATCCCTCTTCCTAAAAATAATAGAATTGATCGTCCCAATAAATATTGAGTACCTAGTTTAAATAACAAGCTTAAGAAAGCTTTTGGTAAATCTCTTCTTAGAAGTGAATCACTTTTTTCCCCAGTGGAGTGGAGTGCAAAATTAAATGTGAGAGTTATGGAACCTGATCCCAATTCAGAGAACATTGCTGCAGTCTCTCAGTCTTCCATGGGTTCAGACTGTAAGTACAGACCATTCTTTGACCGAAGAAGTCTATTACCTAGATTTTCTTTTTAACACCTTTAATATAATTTGATTTAAACTTACCTTCAAATCAGATGTCCATTTGAAGCCATTTGCCTGACCATTGCCCTTCCTTTCGAGTTCCAGCTCCAGCACATCCCTCATTTTTCAACATGTCATTTGCTACTCAGCCTTCAAAATCCAAGAGACATTTTGCCTCTTTGAAGCATTCCTAAATCCCCCAAGGAGCTTTTATCATTCCTCTATGATCTTGAAGCTCTTTATACAGATCTCTGTTCTAGTGCTTAAGACAAAATACTGCCATAGTATTTTGGTGTCTGTTTTCTGCAGTTGACCCTGCTCTCAGAAACAGAAATTTTTGTTTCTGTTTTTCATCTTCAAAGCCCTCATTCCTAATCGGCTTGGCACATAGTAAGCATCAAGTAGATATTTGTTGACTCAAAGCCTAAAATAATCATGACCTTATCAATTTATTCAATGGGGTAAGTCCCAGGATGAGTGTGATCTGCCAATCTGAGGCTGAAACTAACCTTTGCAGGCAAAATGTTGTTGTCTGTTTGGTTTTTTTTTTTTTCTCTAGTGTTTGTGTTTAGACCTAGCGAGCCAAGGCCATTGTATATTCAAAAAAATATCTCCAGAGAGGAAGTCCAGTGGGGAGTGTTTGTTCCACGAGATGTCCCTGAATCATTCACCTCAGAAGCCTACCAGTGGCTGAACAGATCGCAGTTTTACTTCCTAACAAAATCACAGGTAACCATCCACCTCAGAAAAGGCGGTCATCTCTTATGTGTGATTTTCAGTTGCTTTACTATTTGAGAGTAATAGCCCAGGGCAAGTGGAATAGTTTTATTAAAGGATTACTCCTTCTCTCCCCTCCCACTCCCCTGCCAAATCGTCTTATGTGCTCTGTACAGTCATATTACTGGTGGGAGTATATTAGCCCACACCTTTGGGGCTAAGTATTGCTTGCATTCATTCACTCCGTGACACCAAAAAAGAGATGACCTAGAAGATAACTAGAATACTTTAAATTGTATTTATTAGAATGGCTCTTGTTTAATTTTAGTATTTGATTTACCATAAAGAAATCAGTGGCTTAAGTTTGACCCATCAGTTGAATTTTATTTCATTACCAATTCTTAAAAATGATCTTTGAGGACAATCTTACAACTGTCACAGGAGTTATTAAATACGTTTTCAATCTTGTATTACTTTTCTGTGAGCAGATATATTTATATCAAGAAGAAAAGTCAACATCGTTTTCTAACTTTACCATTTAGATTTGCACTCTACAATTTATATTTTGCATCATTCATTGACCTCTCTTTTCAGAGTTTATTGACATTCAGTACACAGTCTCCAGAAGAGAAACTCACACCAACAAGCAAACAGGTATATGTTCTAGTCACTCGTGGTGCAGATCATGCACATTGCCTCCCTGCAAAGATAATCTTTTAGAACTCAGCTATGAGAAAAATGTTTTACCTGCCCTAAAGTGGAATTAAAATTACATACTTAGAAACTACTTGCTTTGTTTGATGTGATAGTGCTCTTTGAAAATGTAGTCTCAATTTGTAACAGCAGTAATATATGCTTGTGATTTAAAGAATCAAATAGTTCTACAAGACTTCTTGGGGAAAACTTGAACATCACCACCACTGCCGTTACCCACAAAGATACTCTCAACTCTTTGAGTTGAAGTTTTTATTTACCTCCATATCTCTAAGAAACATGTTTATATTGCTAATTCCGGATTTTTTAGATCTAGGTATTATTTGTTAACTCTGATCTATTGAAGTTTCTTTCACACCACTCCCGCCATATACATAACATACCCCCATATGTTTTCTGTCGCCTAATTTTTCCAGTATAGATAAATTGGTCAGGTCACTGTTCATCCTTAAACATGTAAACACAATTCATAGCTGAGCCACATAGTAATAAACAGGTTGTTTTTCCTTTTGTGACCAACTTCTTTTCTCTGGAGTTAATGATTGCCTTCTTTTTTCATTTGCTCAGTTTCCTATTTACTTCTCACCTAATTTACCCCTAACCTCTACCCTGTAAGTCCTCTCTCATTATTTTCAGACATATTAGGTATTCTTTCGAGTCTTGAAGAAATATTTTCAAGAGCCTCTGACCTTCTTTCCGAACTGATTGCCCTGTAAACCTGCTGCACAGTAATCATCTTAGGATCTACATTTGCTACCATTCTGGGGGTTTATTCACATCTACTGTAATAGATCCTGTAGTTTTTCTCCTTCTTTGGTCACTCCCTTGCTTTGGTAAAGCACATCCTATTGGTGCATGGGAAGTAAATTTAAGACATTGCATGTTTGGACATGCTTTTATTCTCTCCCATTGGATTGGTTGGTTGCGTAGAGTTCTAGGTTGAAAATCATTTTGTCTTAGAACTTTGAAGATACTGTCTTATACTTTATCTGTATCCTGACTTGTTTATTTTTCTCTGAAAATTCATTGAATTCGTTTAACATTTTTTTGTTGATCATTACTGTATGTTCTAGACATTTGGGATATATCAGTGAGCAAAAGAGTCAGGTCTCTAAACTAGTGGTGTTTATAGTCTAACAGGAAGATAATAACATCAAGTAAGTAAAATATATAGTATTTTAGAAGGCAATAAGAATTATGGGAGGAGGAATGGTGGGAAAGGGAATGTGGAGTGCAGTTTGCCTTTTTAAATAAAGCAGTCAAAACAGGCTTTAATGAAAAGACTTTGACTTTTCCTCTGAGTTAAATGTAGAGCCCCCTTCGAGGGTTTTAATCAAAAAACTGTCTAAGGAGAAGAATTAATTCTTTGCCTTCATTTTCTCTAGAACTGCTAGTTTTTACTGCTGGACCTTCTAGAATGGTGCTCTCTAATATTCTTATTTTTTCTCTTGTTTTCTTCCTGTTGTCTGAGAGGTTTCCTCCTCTTTTCATCTGATCCTCTATTATTTTTTCTCTCTCTTAACATGGTTCATTTCCATTAGGTTTTTATTTCCAATCTGTTTTGGAGATTTTCATCAAAGTCTCATGACTCTTGGCTATCTGCTCTTATTTAAAAGTGAGCAAAATCACCATTTGGAGTTTTTCTACCTAGGTGGAACTTGACCTCTGGCCTCCACTATCTGCCTGAGCTATTATGAGAAAATCTCCAAAAGTCATTATTTTTAGGACTTTTTCTCTTAGATTGGTCAAATTGTCCAGATAAAATTCTTCCAAATTCTTGCCTAAAAGATGTCAACCTGGCTGCCAGTGTTCTGAGAAGCACCCTCTATGTAACACAACTGCCTTCAACTGTGAGGGCACCTCCGCCCCGCCACACACCAAGCCATCCTTTCTAAAGACACACTTTATTTCGCTCTTCAAGGAACATACTGCCAGCCCTCTGCTGGGGCTGAGGAGGAGATCTGGAAACCTGAATGCTCTCTAAATAGACCTTCAACCAGGCTAACTGGTTTCTTTCTTTTTTTTTTTTAGCCTTTTACAGAGGAGGTACTGTTACTATTAGTACCAATTCTTGAGTGTTTGCGGGATTCTGCAGTATAAATGGGGATGCTTTTAGCTTTCTTCACCACCAGCTTAGAATCCTGCTTTCTCAGGTCTACTAAGTTAGCTACCACCATTCAAACTACTTTTCACTTTCCACATCACACAGTGTCTTTAGTACTGTGGATTTATGCTCTTTTGAAAACCTGTTTGCTGCCATTTTTGTAGGACTGGGGGCCTAAGTAGTGGTGGATGCACATTTTGTTCTGTCATCGAAGTGTCTGCTGTTAGCTTTTCACCTAGTAAATTGGCTGCTCTCAGTTGCTTTACCTGTGAAATGAAACAATCATACTAGATAATTTCTATAGTTCCTTCCATCGGACATGTTATGACTGTGATACTTCTTTTTTGTGTGTGTGTGGTACGCGGGCCTCTCACTGTTGTGGCCTCTCCCGTTGCGGAGCACAGGCTCTGGACGTGCCGGCTCAGCGGCCATGGCTCACGGGCGCAGCCACTCCGTGACATGTGGGATCTTCCCAGACCGGGGAATGAACCCATGTCCCCTGCATCGTCAGGCGGACTCTCAACCACTGCGCCACCAGGGAAGCCCTGTGATAACTTCTTATCGCCTCAAAGGCAGTTCCTCTTCTTTAGTGAAGTAATTTATTTCCCTTTGTCTTAAATCCTTACAGCTATTAGCAGAAGAAACTCTTCCAACAACCCCATTTTATTTCATATTGGGAAAGCACAGGCAGCAACAGCAGGATGACAAGTTAAATGAAGCTTTGGAGAATGAACTGGTACAACTACCCTTAACAGAAAACATACCTGCAATTAGTGAGGTAAGTAATTATTAATTACTTATTAGTGTGAAACATAAGTTTATTATAATATTAATAGTGTAAATTAATTGCTTATACCAATATGAAATGGGTTATATGCAATAAAGTTCCTTAAGTTAGAGTTTATTTATACAGTCAATCTGTAACAACTAATTTTTAAATAATCATTTATACACTGTACAATTTTTTTTTGAATTTTTGGATTTTATTTATTTTTTTATACAGCAGGTTCTTATTAGTTATCTATTTTATACATATTAGTGTATACATGTCAATCCCAATCTCCCAGTTAATCCCACCACCACCACCACCACCCTCTGCCACGTTCCCCCTTTGGTTTCCATACCTTTGTTCTCTACACCTGTGTCTCTATTTCTGCCCTGCAAACCAGTTCATCTGTAGCATTCCTCTAGGTTCCACATACATGTGTTAATATACGATATTTGTTTTTCTCTTTCTGACTTACTTCACTCTGTATGACAGTCTCTAGGTCCATCCACGTCTCTACAGATGATCCAATTTTGTTCCTTTTTATGGCTGAGTAATGTTCCATTGTATATTTGTACCACATCTTCTTTATCCATTCGTCTGTCGATGGGCATTTAGGTTACTTCCATGACCTGGCTTTAGTAAATAGTGCTGCAGTGCACATTGGGGTGCATGTGTCTTTTTGAATTATGGTTTTCTCTGGGTATATACCCAGTAGTGGGATTGCTGGGTTATACGGTAGTTCAATGTTTAGTTTTTGAAGGAACCTCCATGCTGTTCTCCATAGTGGCTGTATCAATTTACATTCCCACCAACAGTGCAAGAGGGTTCCGTTTTCTCCACACCCTCTCCAGCATTTATTGTCTGTAGATTTTCTTATGATGCCCATTCTAACTGGTGTGAGGTGATACCTCATTGTACTTTTGATTTGCATTTCTCTAATAATTAGTGATGTTGAGCAGCTTTTCATGTGTTTCTTGGCCATCTGTATGTCTTCTTTGGAGAAATGTTTATTTAGGTCTTCTGCCCATTTTTGCATTGGGTTGTTTGTTTTTTTAATATTGAGCTGCATGAGCTGTTTATATATTTTGGAGATTAATCCTTTGTCCATTGATTCGTTTGCAAATATTTTCTCCCATTCTGAGGGTTGTCTTTTTGTGTTGTTTGTAGTTTGCTTTGCAAAAGCTTGTAAGTTTCATTAGGTCCCATTTGTTTATTTTTGGTCTCATTTCCATTACTCTAGGAGGTGGATCAAAAAAAGGTCTTGCTGTGATTATGTCAAAGAGTGTTCTTCCTATGTTTTCCTCTAAGAGTTTTATAGTGTCTGGTCTTATATTTAGGTCTCTAATCTGTTTTGAGTTTATTTTTGTGTATGGTGTTAGGGAGTGTTCTAATTTCATTCTTTTACGTGTAGCTGTCCAGTTTTCCCAGCAACACTTATTGAAGAGGCTGTCTTTTCTCCATTGTATATCCTTGCCTCCTGTGTCATAGATTAGTTGACCATGGGTGCGTGGGTTTATCTCTGGGCTTTCTATCCTGTTCCATTGATCTATATTTCTGTTTTTGTGCCAGTACCATATTTTCTTGATTACTATAGCTTTGTAGTGTAGTCTGAAGTCAGGGAGTCTGATTCCTCCAGCTCCATTATTTTCCCTTAAGACTGCTTTGGCTATTTGGGGTCTTTTGTGTCTCCATACAAATTTTCATGTATTTTGTTCTAGTTCTGTAAAAAAAAGCCGTTGGTAATTTGATAGGGATTGCATTGAATCTGAAGATTGCTTTGGGTAGTATAGTCATTTTCACAATACTGATTCTTCCAATCCAAGAACATGGTATATCTCTCCATCTGTTTGTGTCATCTTTGATTTCTTTCATCAGTGTCTTATAGTTTTCTGAGTACAGGTCTTTTACCTCCTTAGGTAGCTTTATTCCTAAGTATTTTATTCTTTTCGTTGCAATGGTGAATGGGATTGTTTCCTTAATTTCTCTTTCTGATCTTTCGTTGTTGGTGTATAGGAATGCAAGAGATTTCTGTGCATTAATTTTGTATCCTGCAACTTTACTAGATTCATTGATTAGCTCTAGTAGTTTTCTGGTGTTATCTTTAGAATTCTCTATGTATAGTATCATGTCATCTACAGACAGTGACGGTTTTACTTCTTTTCCAGTTTTGATTCCTTTTATTTCTTTTTCTTCTCTGATTGCTGTGGCTAGGACTTCCAAAACTATGTTGAATAATAGTAGCAAGAGTGGACATCCTTGTCTTGTCCCTGATCTTAGAAGAAATGCTTTCAGTTTTTCACCCTTGAGAATGATGTTTGCTATGGGTTTGTCATATATGGCCTTTATTATGTTGAGGTAGGTTCCCTCTGTGCCCACTTTCTGGAGAGTGGAATTTTGTCAAAAGCTTTTTCTGCGTCAATTGAGATGATCATACGGTTTCTCTTCTTCAGTTTGTTAATATGGTATATCATATTGGTTGATTTGCATATATTGAAGAATCCTTGCATCCCTGGGATAAATCCCACTTGATCATGCTGTATGATCCTTTTAATGTGTTGTTGGATTCTGTTTGCTAGTATTTTGTTAAGGATTTTTGCATCTATATTCATCAGTGATATTGGTCTGTAATTTTCTTTTTTTGTAGTATCTTTGGTTTTGGTATTAGGGTGATGGTGGCCTCATAGAATGAATTTGAGAGTGTTCCTTCCTCTGCAATTTTTTGGAAGAGTTTGAGAAGGATGGGTGTTAGCTCCTCTCTAAATGTGTGATAGAATTCACCTGTGAAGTAATTTCATTACTTACCATTGGTCTGTTCATATTTTCTGTTTCTTCCTGATTCAGTCTTGGAAGGTTATACCTTTCTAAGAATTTGTCCATTTCTTCCAGGTTGTCCATTTTATTGGCATAGACTTGCTTGTAGTAGTCTCTTATGATGCTTTGTATTCCTGCAGCGTCTGTTGTAATTTCTCCTTTTTCATTTCTAATTTTATTGATTTGAGTCCTCTCCCTCTTTTACTTTTTCTTTTTTTTCCTTTTTTTTTTTTTTGGTCAGCTTTGCTTGTGGTTCAAGAGATTCTGCAGAGGACAGTCACTGTGGCCAGTGACAACAGTGATGCCATGTGTGTGTATGCGAGTATAAGCATCCCTCAGAACGTGAGCTGCCATACTTGACTCTATGTTGGAATCTCGCAAGGAGTTTTTAAAAATAAGGAAAATTTTTTTTTATGAAAAAGCCTTGGCTGCACTCTAGACCAATCAAATGAGAATCCCTGGAGTGGGACCCATGAATTGGTATTTTTAAAAACCTCTTTTTCTTGATGAGTCTGGCTAAAGGTTTATCAATTTTATCTTCTCAAAGAACCAGCTTTTAGTTTTATTGATCTCTGCTATTGTTTTCTTTGTTTCTATTTCATTTATTTCTGCTCTGATCTTTATTAGCTTCTACTAACTTTGGGTTTTGTTTGTTCTTCTTTCTCTAGTTCCTTTAGTTGTAAGGTTAGATTGTTTATTTGAGATGTTTCTTGAGGTAGGCTTGTATTGCTATAAACTTCCCTCTTAGAACTGCTTTTGCTGACACCCCATAGGTTTTGGTCTGTCATGTTTTCGTTGTCATTTGTCTCCAGGTATTTTTTAACTTCCTCTTTGATTTCTTCAGTGTTCTCTTGGTAACGTATTGTTTAGCCTCCATGTGTTTGCGTTTTTTACGTCTTTTTGCCTGTAATTGATTTCTAATCTCATAGCATTGTGGTCGGGAAAGACGCTTGATATGATTTCAGTTTTCTTAAATTTACTGGGGCTTGATTTGTGACCCAAGATGTAATCTATCCTGGAGAATGTTCCATGTGCACTTCAGAAGGTGTAATCTGCTGTTTTTGGATGGCTTGTCCTATAAATAACAAATCTCTCTGGTCTGTTGTGTCATTTAAATCTGTGTTTCCTTATTAATTTTCTGTCTGGATGATCTGTCCACTGGTGTAAGTGAGGTGTTACAATCCCCCACTATTATTGTGTTACTGTTGATTTCCTCTTTTATAGCCGTTAGCAGTTGCCTTCTGTATTGAGGTGCTCCTATGTTGGGTGCATATATAATTGTTATATCTTCTTCTTGGATTGATCCCTTGATCATTATGTTGTGTCCTTCTTTGTCTCTTGTAACATTCTTTATTTTAAAGTCTATTTTATCTGATATGAGTATTGCTACTCCAGCTTTCTTGTGATTTCCATTTACATGGAATATCATTTTCCAGCCCCTTCACTTTCAGTCTGTATGTGTCCCTAGGTCTGAAGTGGGTCTCTTGTAGACAGCATATATATGGGTCTTGTTTTTGTATCCATTCAGCAAGCCTGTGTCTTTTGGTCGGAGCATTTAATCCATTCACATTTAAGGTAATACCAATATGTATGTTCCTGTGACCATTTTCTTAATTGTTACAGGTTTGTTTCTGTAGGTCCTTTTCTCCCCTTGTGTTTCCCACTTAGAGAAGTTCCTTTAGCATTTGTTGTAGAGCTGGTTTGGTGGTGCTGAATTCTCTTAGCTTTTGCTTGTCTGTAAAACTTTTGATTTCTCCATCGAATCTGAATGAGATCCTTGCTGGGTAGAGTAATCTTGGTTGTAGGTTCTTCCCTTTCATCACTTTAAATATATCATGCCACTCCCTTCTGGCTTGTAGAGTTTCTGCTGAGGAATCAGCTGTTAGCTTTATGGGAGTTCCCTTGTATGTTATTTGTCATTTTTCCCTTGCTGCTTTCAATAATTTTTCTTTGTCTTTAATTTTTGTCAATTTGATTACTATGTGTCTTAGTATGTTTCTCCTTGGGTTTATCCTGCCTGGGACTCTCTGCACTTCCTGGACTTGGGTGGCTATTTCCTTTCCCATGTTAGGGAAGTTTACAACTATAATCTCTTCAAGTATTTTCTCGGGTCCTTTCTCTCTCTCTTCTCCTTCTGGGACCCCTATAATGCGAATGTTGTTGCATTTAATGTTGTCCCAGAGCTCTCTTAGGCTGTCTTCATTTCTTTTCATTCTTTCTTCTTTATTCTGTTCCCTGGTAGTGAATTCCACCATTCTGTCTTCCAGGTCACTTATCTGTTCTTCTGCCTCAGTTATTCTGCTGTTGATTCCTTCTAGTGTAGTTTTCATTTCAGTTATTGTATTGTTCATCTCTGTTTGTTTGTTCTTTAATTCTTCTAGGTGTTTGCTCTTTAGTTTTTCTAGGTCTTTGCTAAACATTTCTTGCATCTTCTCGATCTTTGCCTGTATTCTTTTTCTGAGGTCCTGGATCGTATTCACTATCATTAATTATATTCACTGTCATTATTCTGAATTCTTTTTCTGGAAGGTTGCCTATCTCCACTTCATTTAGTTTTTCTGGAGTTTTGTTCCTTCATCTGGTACAAAGTCCTGTGTCTTTTAATTTTGTCTGTCTTTCTATGAATGTGGTTTTTGTTTCACAGGCTGCAGAATTGTAGTTCTTCTGCTGTCTGCCGTCTGGTGGATGAGGCTATCTAAGAGGCTTGTGCAAGCTTCCTGCTGGGAGGGAATGATGGTGGGTGGAGCTGGGTGTTGCTGTGGTAGGCAGAGCTTGGTAAAACTTTAATTTGCTTGTTGGTTGTTTGGCCTGAGGCGACCCAGCACTGGAGCATACCGGGCTCTTTGGTGGGGCTAATGGCAGGCTCTGGGAGGGCTCACACCAAGGATTACTTCCCAGAACTTCTGCTGCCAGTGTCCTTGTCCCTATGGTGAGCCACAGCCACCCCCCACCTCTGTAGGAGACCCTCCAGCACTAGCAGATAGGCCTGGTTCAGTCTCCATTGGGTTAGGAGACTAACCACTGGTCCTTCCCCTGGGTCCTGATGCACACGACTTTGTGTGCCCTCCAAGAGTGGAGTCTCTGTTTCCCCCAGTTCTGTTGAAATTCTGCAATCAAATCCCACTAGCCTTCAAAGTCTGATTCTCTAGGAATTCCTCCTCCTGTTGCTGGACCCCCAGGTTGGGAAGCCTGACATGGGGCTCAGAACCTTTTCCAGTGGGTGGACTTCTGTGGTATAAGTGTTCTCCAGTTTGTAGTCATCCACCCAGCAGTTACTGGATTTGATTTTATTTTGATTGCGCCCTTCCTACCATCTCATTGCAGCTTCTCCTTTGTCTTTGGATGTGGGGTATCTTTTTTGGTGAGTTCCAGTGTCTCCCTGTCGATGACTGTTCAGCAGTTAGTTGTGATTCCGGTGTTCTCACAAGAGGGAGTGAGCACACATCTTTCTACTCCAGCACGTTGAACCAGTCTATATACTGTGCAACTTTAATTCCCGAATTAAATGGCCTAAAACTTACAATTTCTGATTATTGTAGCCTGACATGGGTTTATTTGCATAAAAGTAGGGAGTTCTTTTTTTAATCTATTTTTTTAATTATTAATTTTATTTATTTATCGGCTGCGTTTGGGTCTTTGTTGTTGCGTGCGTGCTTTCTCTAGTTGCGGCGAGCGGGGGCCACTCTTCGTTGCAGTGTGCAGGCTTCTCATTGAGGTGGCTTCTCTTGTTTCAGAGCACAGACTCTAGGTGCACGGGCTTCAGTAGTTGTGGTGCCTGGGTTTAGTTGCTCTGTGGCATGTGGGATCTTCCCAGACCAGGGCTCAAACCCATGTCCCCCTGCATTGGCAGGCAGATTCTTAACCACTGCACCACCAGGGAGCCCCAAAAGTAGGGAGTTCTTCGGTTTGGTTTTTCTGTGGGGAGAGCCTACTGTTGATGAAAGCCTTGGTATTTCATCTTTTTAAATGAAACCCTGTTTTTCTGTTTTACTGTAGCTTCTTCACACTCCAGCCCATGTACTGCCATCTGCTTCTTTCCTGTGCTCCATGTTTGTAAATTCATTGCTGCTGTCTAAGGAGACTAAGAGGTAAGGCAATTCATAAGATATGTTTAGATACTGTTTTGAGAAACAGGATGGTTTGTGTTATCCTTGATTAGAATATTCTTTCCCTGTGTTTCTCTTTATTTCAGCTTTGACCTATAGTTAAAGGATATAGGATTACTAAGTCAAATAAATAAAATTCATCGAAACTAAATATCAGAGATCTTTCGTGGTAATGTTTTAAGGGTTTCAAAATTTCATGTTTTATAAATTTACCTGTTGTTTTATAATAATCCATAATTTTTAAAGTGTATTCAGTAACAAGAATTTTCATTTATTTTGTTCATGATTGTGTTTTCATAGATACCTTAAATTGGAAAGTTATTGTTTAGAAATATTTTTTAATAGTAATTGTATTTTATTCTGTTATTGTTAAAGTGCTGAAGAAATTCCTGATGATGTCAGTATGGAAGAAGAAAAAGAAAGTGTTGATTCAGATGAAGAAAATAACTTCACTGAAGAGGTCCAGGATACAAATAACACAGATTTGGGAAAAGACATTATACATCAGTTGTCAAAATCTGAAGAAAAGGAACTGAGAAAATTTAGGAAAGTAGACTACAGCTGGATGACTGCTCTTTAAGCCTTGGAGAATAGGGAGAGGGTTTTACACTTTGTGTTTTTTTGTTTTGTGGGGTTTTTTTGTTTGTTTTTGTTGTATGTTGCTATTCCAGAATTCTATTTTAATGTTATTTGTTCATAAAATGTTAAATATTAACAGGCTCTACTTTTTAAATGACTGGTAATATTAAGCTATATTTGCATCATGTTTTAGTTGCTATATACATCATCTCTTTTCACTTACCAGCCCTATAGAGTAGCTAGATATTTTCTTCACAGGTGCTATAGCAGAGCTGGGACTTGAATTTTTACAGCATAAGTCCCCCTGTCTGCAATTCGGAGATAGATAGATACAAAAAGTCAAAAGGTTTTGTTGATGATGTTAAGTTCAAAATTCATTTGGTGGCCAAATATGACCTGAACTGATATGAGGTTCTCTGTAGTCTTGTTTAATCCCTCTTAGAGTATTTCTCTTCTCATAGAGAAATTTAGAGAAATGATTTGATTATGGTGGTATTTCACAGACCCCACTGAGGATTTTATATAATATGAGCTGCCTGAAATCTGAAAAACTCTACATTCACATCATCTGGTCACATATCTTTCGGGTAAGGTCTTGTCTACTATACTTGTAAATACAATTTTCATGACAGCCTTGGCAGATAAGAAGAGCTGGTATTACTCTGTCAGTGTTATGCCTGTTTATACTGAGTCAAATAACAACTACTTTTTAAGCACAGTCCCATTGCTAGTAGAAAAGAATGCAAGACTCCTGTATTACCTTAAAGTAGTGAAATTTCTACATTTTAACCACTTAGCATTTAGAGTTTTCCAGTTCCATGATACACTTCCATAAAATTTATATTTAAAAAGTTAATGCAAAAACAAGTGTACACATCACAAAAGCACATCTCAGGGAATGTTCACAAAATTGCTGTAAGTGGCTTTTTAAGTATGTCTGAGTCAGTATCCAAGTAAGATCTATACATTTCATTTAAATAGCTAGATTGAGATATAGATAACTCACAGACTATGCAGTTCACCCATTTAAAGTATACAGGTCAGCAGTTTTTAGTATATTCAGAGTTGCACACCATCACCACAGTCAATTTTAGAACATTTTCATCACCCCACAACTCAACCCATTGCCAGTCACTCCCCATTACTCCCAGTCTGCCCCACCCCACACGCAACCACTAATATGTCTGTCTCTATAAATTTGCCTAGTCTGCATATTGCATAAAAATAGAATCATATAATATGTGGGCTTTGTGACTGGTTTCTTTTCACTTAGCATTCATTCTGCAGCATGTATCAGTACTTCATTTCTTTTTATTATTTTCATTTCACCTGTTTATATACCTAGGAGCAGAACTACTGAGTCACTTGGTAACTCTATGGTTAACTTTTTGAAGAATCACAGAACTGTTTTACAAATCAGCTTCACCATTTTACATTATTTACATTATGTGGGATATAAATTGTTCCACAGTCGGATCCATTAAATTTTGGTCCCTTTGCAGGGTTAGTTTTTGAGGCCAGTGTTTGAGGTTCCTGGGAGGACTCTTCAGCTGTCTCTTTTCCTGGTTCTTTTTGGTAAATTAGCTGGCATATGGATTAGCTTGTTGCTCTCATGGAGCTACTAGCTTCCCCTTAATTGCTTACCACCAAAGTCTCCATTGTTTTCAAGAATACCTTAGGCTTGAACTTCACTCTATTTCAAATAATGTCAGAACTCTCTATTCTTATGGACTGTCTCGCCCCTGGGCAAAATCTCTCACCCACTGCTCCAAAAAGGGGGGGTAGGGGGGATAAGGCACAGTGGACCCTCTCAGAGTGTCAGAGACACCCCTCTGCTTCACAAACAGTGGAGAAAATAGCCTCTGGTCTTTCTTTGTATCTCCTGATGTGGAACCTCTGCCCTAACCAGCTGGGGCAAGGACAGCCAGGTGACCAGTGTTCTCAGCCTGGGGAGTGGGGCTGACATAAGTTAATCATTTTGCCACCTTCAGACACTGACATGGTACCTGCAAGTTTATTTTTTGTAGTTATGTATGAAAGGTTTCATACTTTCATATCAAATTACTTAAATTTGGAGCTTTTTAAAATGATTATTCCATAATCTGAATCATTGCTTTATAAGTGTGGGTTTTTCTAAGGAGTTGATCTCTCACACTAAAACATGACAACGTTGTTATTATTCTAATTTTTTCTCCAATACTAAAAATATAAAAATTTTTCCAAAGACAACTATACAGATAAAAGGGTAATAGTCACTCTCTTCCTTCAAATCTGAACTTATGTCCAGCAGATCTGTACTGCTATCCCTCAGTTTCTTTCCCACAGAAAACTGGTCCCATCATAGTAAGCAAACCCATAAAGATTATTCACCTTTTAGCCTCCCTTGTTTATCTGATTTACCTGTCAAGGCACAGACTCACTACTTGCTCTCACAAGTGCAGCCTGTACTTCTGGACGCAGACAATCTCAGCCTTACTGCAGGTGGACCACATGTTAACCACCTACCATGTCTGCGTATCCATGTCAGATATTTACCCCAGTTTGACAAATGAGGAAAACTGGATCCGTAGAGAGCAAGTAATTGGTATCTAAGTCACTGGGTTCTCAAGAAGTGGGGCTAAGACAGGAGCCCCTCCCTCTCCCATCAAATACCAAGTCCTGTGCTCTTTATAGAATAGCACATTGTCTCCCAGACACTTAAAACAACTAGTTAGCATTACGAAGGCATCTATAACTGGGGAGGAATTGTGATTAAAAAGAAAAAAATTTTTTTTTGTTTTTTTTTGTTTGTTTGTTTGTTTGTTTGCGTTATGCGGGCCTCTCACTGTTGTGGCCTCTCCCATTGCGGAGCACGGGCTCCGGATGCGCAGGCTCAGCGGCCCAGCCGCTCCGCGGCATGTGGGATCTTCCCGGACCGGGGCACGAACCCGTGTCCCCTGCATCGGCAGGCGGACTCTCAACCACTGCGCCACCAGGGAAGCCCTAAAAAGAAAAAATTTTTTAAAAATGAACAGCCCAGGTTTAGAGCTGGTCTCAGCTGCAGACAAGAGCTAGCTAGCTCTGTGACCTGGCTAAAGTCCTATAATCTGCCTGAGCTTCAGCCCCCTCATCTGTAAAATGAAGTGCTCCCTCCCTATGTTAATGGTTTTTGACTGTCTGACTAGTACTGTTATGTTCCAAAATAGGAAAAGTGCATGAAATTTGGATATTGTATGAGATTGTGCACTTGATTATATGCAGAATTTTAATGAAAAATCTAGACTAATTAAATGGCTGCACATTAATTAATTAGAATAGGCTCATTGTTAATGTGCTGAAGCAACTCCTCTTTGGTTTTTTTCCCTTATCACAGACTAGCACTTAGTATAGAAATTATAGACTATGTTGTAATGTGTATAATGTGTCTTAAATAATTTCAGGTCTGTGTACTATGACTATAATGGAGCCTTTAAAAGAAATCTATTAGGTTAAACATAACCATTTGGTTAAAGTTGTTTAAGTCTTGTAAATGGCACTGATGTTCCTGTGAGCCTGCTTTATCTGAACTACTGGAAATTGTGCTTTCCTCTGTCAGCTTCTTGTGTGCTTCTTGATAGCCGTGAAAATGGCAAAATTATCTTACAACATCAAAGTGAAGGTTCTGTATCACCACACAATCCTAAATGAAATGATAGGGCCCCAGGAAGGATATATGATCCCAGGAAGATTATTTATCATTGAGATTAAAGAGAAATAGAAATGGAAGTAACTGGGACTTGATAGTATACCATGCAGGGGAGAATGTGAGTGGAATACAAGCCACCAGAGAGATGCAGATGCAATGATTACATTGTTCAAATTACTTTTGTTTTTCTAAAAGCATGAGCAAAACCACAATCTGAGTTACAGTTCATCTAAGCTACATAATTAGACAGAATGATCTCTTCTAGCTCCGATACTCTGACCACAAAACCAAGATGCCAGACTGGTGTATTACAGCCCCCACTCCCACCTCATGCCCCAAAACACCAAGGATCTGGTCTTGCAAGTACTAATTTGTGGTACCTGTATGTAAACATGTAAAGATACATCTATCTTAGTTTCCCATCTTCAGGCATGACATAGCTCTGGCTTGGAAACTCCTTTGGAGATCAGAGCACTTAGTTCACAAAAGAAAAAACCAAACATGAAAGCACGCACACCAGTTCCTCCCATTGTTGTGTTGAGTTCTGATAATCCTTGTTGTTCAATGGTTGCCTATTTTAACGGAAGGATGAATATAAGTGCTCTGAAAACAAGCACTTTAAATGCAAATATTGATGTTATATTCTAGACCACATAGAAAGGCAAATTTAAACTTCTTGTTCCCTCAGAAATGCTTGTCTGCAGTTGTAAAATTTGAGTCCCTTAGCCCAGCTTTATTTGGTGAGCAGTGTTTCATACCAGAAAGACCACTGGTCTAGGAGCCAGAAGACCACTAATTCCAGCTCTGCCTCTTGCTAGGTTTGTGCTTGTATTAAGTTTATTTGAGGCCTTAATTTATTTTATCTCTAAAATAATAGGGCTATGTTTCCTTAGATGGTCCTCCAAAGCCCATTCTTGACTCTCAAATTGTGATTTTCCAAAATGCCCAGAATTCTATTAGCCCTACTCAAAAAATATATGTGGGGCTTTGCTACTTCACAACTTCCACTGGTGCTGGAGAGAAGAGGAAACAATAACAAGATTTCATTTCCAGCGACTTCCCTGGTGGTGCAGTGGTTAAGAATTCGCCTGCCAATGCAGGGGACACGGGTTCGAGCCCTGGTCCGGGAAGATCCCACATGCTGCGGAGCAACTAAGCCCGTGTGCCACAACTACTGAGCCTGTGCTCTAGAGCCCACAAGCCACAGCTACTGAGCCCGTGCACCGCAACTACTGAAGCCCGCACACCTAGAGCCCATGCTCTGCAACAAGAGAAGCCACCACAATGAGAAGCCCGCCCACTGCAACGAAGAGTAGACCCCACTCGCCACAACTAGAGAAAGCCTGCACCCAGCAGTGAAGACCCAACGCTGCTAAAAATAAATCATTATAAAGAAAAAAAAGATTTCATCTCTGAATAAGAGATCTGCACCTACTTATTCTCGAGATGCCCTTGGTCTAAATCTGCAGACTTTACCCAAGAGAACAGATTAGAAACAGAGCTCCTCATCAGCACCTTCCCCAGAAAATACAAACAAAAGCCAAAAAAAAAAAAAAAATGGAATGAAAGAACAAGCAGGCTGTGTGACACACAAGAGGCACTCACATTTGTTGAATGAAACCATAAAGAAGGTAAGAGGAAATAGGTTTACACTTACAGGTTTTTACTTAAATTCAAAGTCAAGGTGAAATAAAGAGCCAAAGATGCCCTATTTAATCAAATCTGTTTCCCAGGCTCAAAGTACTCCCAGAAACCACTGAGGAGTTAGATATTCTGCAACATGTGCAGCACAGCCCATGGATTTTAGTCAGGAGGTAGAGTAGCATAAGAACATTGAATGTCCCAGTCTTAGGATATAGCGCTTCACAGGATATTTGAGGCATTCTCCACTTCCCACGTCCCTCAGCACCAGGATAGGACGAGGTCGGCTTTCTGTTCCACACTGACTTCACAAGGATGCTGTTTCATCCTTGTGTAGGAGTACATCTTTGAGTTTCTTATTCCCACCCTCATGGTTTTTATCCCATTTTTTTCTGGTCTGCTTGGGACCTGGTCCAGCAATCATCCCCTCCACCTCGTCTATCTTTAATTTTCACTTTCCCCTTTCTGCTTGACGTAGGAACATGCTGACACTTGGTATTGTCAACTCTTAAAATCACACAGCTTATGCTTTGCGTTGTATTATGAATCTCAATGTTGGCATTATCTTTCTTTCACCCCACTTGGCATTTTTGCATTTACCTCCTTTTGTTGTTAAATCACATGTATCTCTATAAGCTACTTTAAATCCTTCTGGAAACAGGCCTGAATCTAAGGGCATGCAAATATTTATATTCATATGATCTAACAGGTATCATAGCCAGCGTTTCATCCTGTATCTAGCAAAGTCAGTTCCAAATGAAAGTGAGAACTCAATGAGCAAATGAATGTCTTAGGTAACATGCAATTAGAACAACAAATAAAAGTGAGATTTTTGTTTTAAGACTGTCCCTAGTTCTACAAAAAGCGTTGTGGGTTCCAAGATCTCAATTAATCTGATCTCTGGTAACCTGATCTTTCTAGTGACCAATTCTGAAACAACCACCTTTCTCAGGCAGACGGGAAGGTAGTGTATGCGTGGCTGCAAACCAGTCTCAACAAGCAAAGGACAGTGAGTGTAACCTGGATCTCGGACTACCCTAGTCTCTCTGAGGCTTCAGTCATCTCACAACCTCATGAGGTTATTAAGAACATTAAATACAATTATGTATGATAAAGCCCTTCATAGAAATATAAATTTTTGTATAAAAGTTAAGCAAACTAGTTGGTAAATTTAGCCACCCTACCTAAAATGTATCCCCTTGAACAGCAAAAGGATTTCAATTTCACTTGGAGGATGAATTACAGCAAGAATAAATCTAACATGAGGTTAACATTTGACATGTATATTGCCACACGTATCTGTTTTTCAAATCTATTCCTTCAAGAAAGAAAAAGTGCAAACTATAAGCTCTAGAATGAAAAGAAATGATTATCAGTAACAGAAACCAGCCCTCTGATTACTGAACTACATGTAGTACAGAGTAAGGTAGAATTTTGAGATGAATCCAATTTATGTCATGGAGGTATAGCTCAACTGTCAGCACATCCCCAGTTCACTGAGTAACCATCCCATTCATTATAAAACATATTCAAGATGCAAAGCAGAATCACAGCAGGCTTATAGGACTTCAGTGCATTATGACTTACTGAAAAGCTTATTGTCTACAGTGCCACTTATGTGGTACTCCTACAAGAAATCGTTTAACCTAAATCCAATCATGAGAAAACAGGCAAGTCCACATTGAGAGAGATTCTGCAGAACAACTGAACCCAGGACTCAAAAATAGCAGCCTTTTAAAGAAAATAAGCTAGGGAACTACTACAGATTAAAGGAGACTAAAAGAGACATAAATAAATGCAATGTGTGCTCCTTGGTTGAATCCTGAATTGGAAAAAAGACTATAAAGGACATTTTTGGGACACCCGGGGAAATTTGAATATACACAAATTTTAGATATAGGATTATATCAGTGTTACATTTCCTGAAAGTGGTAAGTGAATTGTAGTCATGTAGCCATGCCCTTGTTCTTGGGAAATAGATGATGAAATATTTAGGCGTGAAGTGTGATGTAAAACATTTAAAATTCACAGATAATATTAAGCAGTTCAGGAGGAAAAAAAAAGTGTGTATGTGATAGGTAGATAGAGGCAAATCTAGGTAAAGAATATATGTATACTCGATGTACTCTTCTTGCCAAGTTTCCATAGGTTGAAAGATTTCAAAATGAAAATACAAAAAAATCAAAAAATTATATAAAAATTCTACTTCTGCTATTTCTATGTTGCAGGACCAAATCTTTGCAACCCTGTCCGGCTATCTTTAGCTTGTCTCCAGAACTGCTCAGATTCTTCATTTGCTAAGTCTCCTTATGAGTTCATTCTTTCCTCCTGGAGTTTTACTACCCTCAACTTTCCCACCATTTCCTCTTAAGCAATTTATCTAGCATCGGCTGTGATAACACCACTCTTTGCTTATTCACCTTACTCTCTGCTCCTTTGGCCTCCTTTGCATTTATCTTGCTGTCCTCTTCTATTGCCTTAGGACCAGTTGTCATCCTCCAAGTTGAGTTTTGAGATCTTTACCATTTCCATTTTTCCTGCATTAAGGGCACTAAGCACTCCTGCTCAAATTGTTCTCCTTATGAGACTTAATCTGTCCTGCATTTCTGCCCTATCTTCAGTCCCATAACTTCTTTGGAACTCCTGCTGCTAACTGAATATGCCTAAGTCCATTCCACTCTATCCCTCTGATGTATCCAAACTGTGTAACACTCCTCTCGTCCCCTCAATTCATAACCTTGATAGAAAATATCCTATTGACTATATAAGCCAACCTAAAGGAAATATTGAACACTACAAAATATATTGATATGTTCACATCACTTAAATAAAGGAGCATGGGGATATGATTGGCTGTTGAAACTAAACTACCCAGGGAGCACATCTTTATTGGTATGTCCAATAATTGGGAATATCTTGAACCAAGGACAATAAATTGCTATTTGACATTTTGCCTTTGTCCTCTAACACTTCCAACTTTTAATGGGAAATTCAGCCACCCTGAATATCCCTGCATCTTTTGAAAGGTCTCTTATCAGGAGTAAGCTGTATGCCCATCACTATAGACCTGTACTTCCCATTCAAGATGTTATAGAATCTTCCCCCAAGTAGCTCTTTGAGGGCAAAGAAAGTGTAGCTCAACCCTCAGTTCAGTCACAGTGGCTCTGCTGTCTCCGTCTGTCCCTATACCTTCAATGCCTCCATCCTATTCCCACCAAAAACTTAAAAAATAAGGATGTTTTTTACTGTCCATGGCTTTGTGTTTAATAAACAATTTGCAGTGACAGGTAAAAAATCACTTAAACTTCCATGAACATGTTTCCTCATCAGTGAGGCAGGAGGAGGCTGTCATCTCTGAGGTACCTTCTAGCCCTGAGACTCCCTGATTGCAAGAGTGCTACACAATATCTTTTGCAATTAAGATGGTAATGCTTTGATAGCAATAATTCATTGCTGAATATACCAATGGACTAATAGTGTGCAGAATTCTCTATACAATTAAAAGGAGTCATGAGTCAACAAATACACCTCCATACAAGCCAGAGAGACATCGATCCTGGTCCTGCCCTCCCAGGGCTCTAGTCCAGATGTGTGTGTACGTGTGTGTTGGCAGAGTTGGGAGGGGCAGGATGCAGAATGGCAGAGGGAGAATCAACCATAAAGCATCTTATCACATAGATAATTCCACCTCTCTTAGGGACCCCAGAGATGTAATAATAACAGGAATGCCCAACACTTATTTAGGGCTCACCATGCTCCATTTAATCCACACCTTAGGATGTAGTTACATGTTAAAATGCAGTCTTATTATCTCTAATTGTCAGAGTAGGACACTAAAATCCAGGAAGGTGAGGTGAATTGCCCAAGGTCACAGCACTAGTTAAGTGGCAGAGTGGATATTCAAGCCCACTTGGCTCCAGGACCTGCTCCCTTAGCCACTACAGTTCCCAAAGGCAGCGAGCAGTTTCCTCACCATAACCCCAGGGCCTTCTGCAAATTTAGCACCCCCAGTCTGGAGTGTCTTCCCTCCCATGAGTCTGGGTTGGAGCTGAGGTCTCTGCCCCTCCTCACTGACTGTGTGGCAGTCTAGTGATCCCCACTTCTACCCCCATCCCCATCCACTGGAGGCTCTTCGATCTCCTCACCATAGCCTCAGCTGATTGGCAAACCCTGGCATCAATCGTCCTAATGTTGCTCAGCTGGGTGAATGCCTGGACCCTGCCCCTGTAGAAAGTGGCCACCTGCCTCCGCAACAGGATCATTGCCAACCCGACTGGTGTGAGAGGGGCTGTGGATGTCCTGTGTGGTCCAGAGCAGGAGTCAGAGACAGTACAAGGCTGCCCACCTCCCTCTGCATCACCATCTTCCTTGTAGCTCTGCTGAACCTGCTTGTCTACATTACTGGGGCCGGGTATAACACCTCTGTAGAAGACAAGGAGCCCACGGTCCTCCTGGCACTCAGCTCTGGGATTATCTTTTTCTTCCCAGTCCTGACTCTAATCTGCATCTGCTGGACAGCCCGCAGCATCATCCCCAACACTGACAAGCACCTAGGATGGGCTGCCTCAGCCTCTGGCTGAATAAAGGGAGGCTGATGTGCTCTAAGTGCAGCTCTGAGGGATCCAGGGCTCCAGCCCTTACATGGTACTTTGCTCTGCCTCTGCCTCACCTGGTACCTCTTTGGGAGCCTCTGAGTATCCCCACTAAGAATTATCTCTGAGGAGAATGGGAGAGTGAAGGCTCTTTTAACAATGGAGACTTCCCCTCTTAAACTGGAGTCATCGAAGTGATGCCTGCCAGCTTTGGGGTTGGTTTTATATTTATTTTCTTGCTTTTTGGTGGGTTTTGTTTTTTCTGTTTTTTTTTTTTTTTAATCCATTGAATGATTGAACCAAGAAAATGACTCGGACTCCTACCCTGGACTCTGTTGCTGGTGTTCTCACCTTTGGATGATGGAGTCAGAAATGATGCTTTGAAGCTTCTGGATCATCATCCCTCCTCCAAGGCCTGGAAATGGAGCTCCTGGTCACATCCCCACCTTGGAGGTAAAGCTGGAGATGTGGACCTACCATAAAAGGCTGCTTTCTGTCCTGGCTCTTCCTGACAAAACAGTCTCTCTCTGAGTGGACCTGCTGCTGTCGGGGGAGGAGCCTCCCTGGACCTGAAGGGACACACACCCGCTTTCCTCTCAACCTCTGGAACACCCCACCCCCACTTAGGATAACTCCTAGAACTTCAGCAGATAAGTTACCAAGGAAGCCTCACCTCCAAGACTTCTGACCTCTGGTTCTTGTGTCCCCTTCAATCTGTCACAATGTGCCCTCTGGGACTGGGGACTTCCGGCCCTCCCCAAGTCCCGGCTATGCTTCAGTCCCTCTACCCTTTCACTTCTTACTCACTGTAAGTTTCTGCTTATGCCCTGTCCCGTACTCATAAGTTTTTCCCTAAACAAAATGAGTAACTGTATATGTGTGTGTGTGTGTGTGTGTGTGTGTGTGTGTGTGTGTGTGTGTGTGTGTGTGTGTGTTTAAAGAGGAAGAATTAGGAGAAGCATCTACAGTTCAAGGGGCATCTTGACCATCAGTGGCCTTGGTTAAAACTTGGCAGATAAGTTTACAATCATGGCAAAACCATTGAAGATTTTTATATTTATCTTTATTAATTTTATCCTAAATATGCACATGAGGTATTCTGGATCATAAGCAGATTTTGTGTTCATTACGTTACAGTAAATAAGAAGCACACTGGCCCCCCTAGGGTACTGCAATGAGAGCCAGGTCAAGTGTCTTACACAAGTAGCTGGATACTCCATAGGTGAGTGATGACAAAAAGTGATTTTTCTCTGCTTATAAGGAGGAAGGGAAGCAGCTGCCCCCTCCCTTCCTGAAATAGTCTCCTTAGAAATATCTCTGAGTCCTTTTTCCTTATGTGAATAAAATAACTCCAGGAGCCAGATAACCCCATGTACCTCAGTTTTTATGACCTAGAGATGTCTCCAAGGTCTGGGCTTCATACCAAAGGAGATAGCACTGCCATTGGTCATCCTGATACCCTGGGGCTTAACCTAGGGACCTAGTTTGTGTTGTAACCATTTGGCTCTTTCAGGGATATGAGAGAAATTGTATTGTCACTTCAGATCAAAGCAAGTACCCCGACAAGTGGATACAGATCTAATTCTCATGGTATGTAAAACGTGTTGGGAGGTTTGGGGTTTTTACCAGAGCACGAGGAAGTCCAAGGACCTTTTATTTCCCTGTAAACACCCACAGTGTTCTAAAACCAAGGAATGCCTAGAAATTTCTGGTGTCCAGAAAATTGACTTTATTCATTAAGTTTTTGAATATATACTTTGTGAAAAGGTGAGTAAGATGTAGTTCCCGTCCCTAAGTTGCAATGGTGCATGTGGTCAATTTGTTATAGGCCAATGGGACTTGAAACTACTGCTTACACAGTTTCAGAGCAGACCCACCAACATCACAATATAGGCAGGCTTACTGTTAAATAGCAAGAAAAGATTCTAACCAGATGTTTTGCCTCAGATCAACCACATGAAAATTGCTGCCTCACTGTCACTGCACACAGCTGTCCTGAAGATGTGTACTATTAACAGAAACTTACTTATCCAGACCCCTCTGCAGTTCACAAAATGCAACACCCATAGAATTGATCTCCATAAAAATTAGAAGAGTGATTAGTATAGCCCAGAAGTGACTTGCCCAAAGTCATATGATGAATAAACAGAATTCAAATTCTGATTCAGATATTTGATTACAAAACCTGAATCCTTTTCACTAAGTGAATTCTATATAATTCTATGTAAGCACTCAATATTTATAATATTATAATGTTAATTATTGCAATAGTTGCTGTATATCTCATTCAAGTTCTGAGGACATGAAAATGTTAAAAATTCTTAAACGAGACCAGTTTAAGAAACTGTATAAGAATGCATTGAAGTCATACTTGTTACCATACAGCATAAATCAAATACTGGGAAATGGCAGCAGTAAGTGGGCTAATAGAGTATGTGATAATCTAAGATGACATCACTTTTTTTTTAATCCCTCACCCCGCACCACCGGCAATTTCTGGCAACCACTGATCTTTTTACTGTCTACGTAGTTTTGACTTTTCCAGAATGTCACAGAGTTGGATCACACAGTATATAGCCTTTTCTGACTATCTTTCCACCTAGTAATACACATTTAAGATTCCTCCATGCATTTTCATAGCTTGATAGCTCATTCCTTTTTAGCACTAAATAATATGCTACTAATAATAATATGCTATTATTACTAATTACTAATATTATTACTAATAATAATATGCTAATAATGTCTTGATATACCACAGTTTACTTATCCATTCACCTACTAAAGGCATCTTGGTTGCTTCCAGATTTGGCAATTTTGAATAAAGCTGCTGTAAACATCTGTGCAGGTTTCTGTGTGAGTTTTCAGCTTTTGTGGGTAAATACCAAGGAGTGTGATTGCTGGATTATATTGTAAGAGTATGTTTTAGTTCTGTAAGAAACCACCAAACTGACTTCCAAAGTGTCTGTACCATTTTGCATTCCCACCAGTAAATTCCACATCCTTGTCAACATTTAAAGCTGTCAGTATTCTGGATTTTGGCCATTCTAATAGGAGTGCAGTGATATCTCATTGTTTTTGTTTTTTGCTGTACGCGGGCCTCTCACTGTTGTGGCCTCTCCCGTTGCGGAGCACAGGCTCCGGACGCGCGGGCTCAACGGCCATGGCTCACGGACCCAGCCGCTCCATGGCATGTGGGATCTTCCCGGACCAGGGCACGAACCCGTGTCCCCTGCATCGGCAGGCGGACTCTCAACCACTGCGCCACTAGGGAAGCCCTATCTCATTGTTTTAATCACATTTCCTTGCTGACTTACGGTGTGAAGCATCTTTTCATATGCTTACTTGCCAACTGTAGATCTCCGTGAGGTGTCTGTTAAGGTCTTTGGCTCATTTTTCAGTCAAAGTATTTTCTTATTGTTGAGTTTTAAGAGTTCTTTCACATTTTGGTTAACCCTCCTTTATCAGATGTCTTTTATAAATATTCTTTCCCAGCCTGCGGTTGTCTTCTCATTCTCTTAACACTGTCTTTCCCAGAGGAGTTTTTAATTTTAGTGACGTACAATTTATCAATTCTTTCTTTCATAGGTTGTGCCTTTGGTGTTTTTTTTTTTTTTAATTTTATTTTATTTTTCCTGGCCATGCCACATGTGTGGCATGCAGGACCTTAGTTCCCTGACCAGGGATTGAACCCGTGCCCCCTGCAGTGGAAGTGCGGCGTCTTAACCACTGGACTGCCAGGGAAGTCCCATGCCTTTGGTGTTGTATCTAAAAAGTTATTACTATACCCAAGGCCACCTATATTTTCTTCCATATTATCTTTTAGGAGTTTTGTAGTTTTGCACTTTACATTTAGGTCTGTGATCCATTTTTAGTTAATTTTTGTGAAGGGTGTTAGGTCTATGTTTGGATTCAATTTTTTGCATATGGGTATTCAGTTGTCCCAAAATCATTAGTTGAAAAGACTGTCTTTGTGCCATTGTATTGCCTTTGTTCTTTTGTCAAAGATCAGTTGACTATATTTACATAGGTCTATTTCTTGGCTTTCTATTCTGTTCCACTGATCTATTTGTCTGTTGTTTTGCCAGTACACTGTCTTGATTATTGTATCTTTATGTAAGTCTTGAAGTCAGGTAGAGCCTGTCCTCTAACATTGCTCTCCTTCAATGTTGTGTTGGCTATTCTGGGTCTTTTGCATCTCCATACAAACTTTAGAATGTGTATGCCAATATCCACAAAATAACTTACTGGGATTTTGATTGGCATTGCATTGAATCTAATATCAAGTTGGGAAGAATTGACATCATCACAATATTGAGTCTTCCTATCCCTGAACATGGAATATCTCTCCATTTATTTAGTTCTTTGATTTTGTTCATCAGAATTTTGTAGTTTTCTTCATAGGGATCTTGCACATATTTTGTTACATTATACCCAAGTATTTCATTTTTCGATACTAATATAAATGGTATTATGTACATTTGAAACTTAATTTCAAATTTCACTTGTTCATTGATAGTATATAGGAAAATGACTGACTTTTGTATATTAACCTTGGATCCTGCAACCTTGATATAATAACTTATTAGTTCCAAGAGTTTTTTGTTCATACTCTCAGATTTGCTACATAGATGATTATGTCATCTGTGAACACAGTTTTATTTCTTCCTTCCCAATGTGTATATCTTTTATTTCTTTTTCTTATCTTGTTGTATCCACTAGAACTTCCAGTATGATGCTGAAAAGGAGTGATGAGAAGGGACAGCCTTACCTTGTGTCTGATCTTAGTGGGAAAGCATCAAGTTTCTCACCATGAAGTATGATGTTAGCTGTAGTTTTGTTGTTGTATTTGTTTGGTAGATATTCTTTATCAAGTTGGGGAATGTCTCCCTATTCATAGTTTACTGAGTGTTTTTATCATGAATGAATATTGGATTTTATCATGAATGAGTATAGTTTTCCATCTATTGTTATGATCACTAGATTGTTCTCTTTTAGCCTCTTGATGTGATGGATTATATTAGTTGATTTTCAAATGTTGAACCAGTCTTGCATACCTGGGACAAATTCCACTTGGTGGTGGTATATAATATTTTTTATATAGTTGGGCCTCTGTATCCATGGGTTCCATATCTATGGATTCAAACAACCGTGGGATCAAAAATATTTGAAAAAAATTTCCAGATAGTTCCAAAAAGCAAAACTTGAATTTTCTGTGCACCAGCAACTATTTACTTAGAATTTGCATTGTATTTACGACTATTTACATGGTATTTACATTGTATTAGGTATTATAAGTAATCTAGAGATGATTTAAAGTATACAAAAAGATACACATAGGTTATATGCACATGTTACAGAATTTTATATAAGGGACTTGAGCATCTACAGATTTTGGTACCTGCAGTGGGTCCTGAAACCAATCCCTGGTGCATACTGTGGCAAAACTGTACGTTATTGAATTTGACTTGCTTTTATTTTTTTTTTTTTGAGGATTTGTACATCCATGTTCATGACAGACATTATTCTGTAGCTTTCTTTTCCTGTAATGTTTTTGTCTGATTTGGTATTGGGGTGATCCTGACCTCACAGAATGAGTTAGGAAGTATTCCCTCTGTTTCTCTCCTCTGAAAGAGATTGTAAAGAACTGGTATAATTTCTTCCTTAAATATTTGGTAGAATTCACCAGTTAACTCATTTGAGCTTGGTGCTTTCTATTTTGGAAGGTTGTTAATTACTGATTCACTTTCTTTAACAGATATAGATCTATTCAGATTGTGTATTTCTTCTTGCGTGAATTTTAGCAGAATGTGTCTTTCAAAGAATTGGTCCCAGGGCTTCCCTGGTGGCGCAGTAGTTAAGAATCCACCTGCAAATGCAGGGGACACGGGTTTGAGCCCTGGTCTGGGAAGATCCCACATGCCGTGGAGCAACTAAGCCCATGCGCCACAACTACTGAGCCTGCGCTCTAGAGCCCATGAGCCACAACTACTGAGCCCACGTGCCACAACTACTGAAGCCCGTGAACCTAGAGCCCATGCTCCTCAACAAGAGAAGCCACCACAATGAGAAGCCTGTGCACCACAATGAAGAGTAGCCCCCACTTGCCGCAACTAGAGAAAGCTCGCACGCAGCAACAAACACCCAACGCAGCCAAAGATTACATAAATAAATTTATTTATTTAAAAAAATAAGAATTGGTCCCTTTCATCTGGGTTATCAAATTTATGGGCATAGAGTTGTCCACAGAATTTCTTGATTGTCCTTTTAATGTCCATGGGATGTTTAGTGATGTCCTCTCTTTCATTTCTGTTATTAGTAATTTGTGTGCTCTTTTTTTTCTTAGCCTGGCTAGACGCTTATCAATTTTATTCATATTTTCAAAGAAACAGCTTTTGGTTTTACTGATTTTCTCTATCGATGTCCTGTTTTCAATTTCATTTATTTTTGCTCTAATTTTTTTTACTTCTATTGAGATATAATTGACATACACAGCACTGTATAAGTTTAAGGTGTACTGCATAATGATTCGACTTACACACATCATGAAACGATTATCACAATAAGTTCAGTAAACATCCATCATCTCATATAGATACAAAACTAAAGAAATCAAAGAAAAGTTTTTTCCTTGAGATGGGCACTCTTAGGATTTACTCTCAAACAACTTTCATATGTAACATACAGCAGTGTTATTTATTATGTTGTACATTACATCCCTTGTACTTATTTATCTTACAACTAGAAGTTTGTGCCTTTTGAACACCTTCGTCTAATTCTCCCTCCCACCCTCCCATAACCACAAATCTGATCTCCCTTCCTATGAGTTTGTAATTTTTTAAATTTTATTGGAGTATAGTTGCTTCATTTTTGAATAATAACTAAACGATAACACTATGTTAGTTCCTGGTATACAGTATAGTGATTCAGTATTGTTATACATTTCAAAATGATCACCACAATAAGTCTAGTTACCATCTGTCATCATACAGAGATATAATTATTGACTATATTCCCCACACAGTACATTTCATACCTATGACTCATTTATTTTGTAACTGGAAGTTTGTGCCTCTTAATCTCCCTCACCTATTTCTCTCATTTCCCCACTCCCTTCCCCTCTGGCAACAACCTGCTTGTTCTCTGTACCTATGACTCTTTGTTTTTTCATTTTTGGTTGTTTTATTTTTTAGATTCCACATATAAGTGAAATCATACAGTATTTGTCTTTGTCCGACTTATTTCTCTGAGTATATGATACACTTTGGGGTCCATCTGTTTTGTTGCAAATGTTAAGATTTCATTCTATTTTATGGCTGAGTAATATTCCATTACTATATATATATATGTGTGTGTATATATATATATATATATAGTTGCTTCCATATCTTGGCTATTGTAAATAATGCTGCAATGAATAGAGGAGTGCATGTATCTTTTTAAATTAGTGTTTTTGTTTTCTTCAGATAAATACCCAGGAAAGGAATTGCTGGATCATATGGTAGTTCTATTTTTAATATTTTGAGAAATGTCCCTACTGTTTTCCATAGTGGCTGCTTTTAATTTCACCAATTTCTGCTCTCATTTTTATGATTTCTTTTCTTCTTCTTACTTTGGATTTAATTCACTTTTCTTTTTCTAGTTTCCTCAGGTGGAAACTTAGATTATTGATTGTAGAAATTTCTTTTCTAATGTATGCATTCAATGCTATAAAATTTCCTCTAAACACTGCTTTCGCTGTACCCCACATATTTTGATAAATTGTGTTTTAATTTTCATTCAGTTGAAAGTATTTTTTAAATTCTCTTGAGATATCTTCTTTGACTAATATGTTATTTAGAAGTGTGTTGCTTAATCACAGCATATTTTGGAACCTTTCAATTATCTTCCTTGTCTTGATTTATAGTTAATCCCATCACAGTCAAAGAGCAGACATTTCAATATTTCTATTCTCTTAAATTTGTTAAGGTGTGTTTTATTCCAGAATGTGGTCTCGGTGAATGCTCATCTTGGTGAATGTTCCATGTGAGCTTGAGAAGAATATATATTTTACTGTTGTTGGATGAAGTGATCTGTTATTATATCCAGTCGATTGATGGTGTTGTTGAGTTCAGCTATGTCCTTACTGATTTTTCCCCTGCTGGATCTGTCCATTCTGATAGAGGGGCACTGAAGTCTCCAATTATGATAGTGGATTCATCTATTTCTCTTTGTAACTCCATTAGCTTTTGCCTTACATGTTTTAATGCTATATCACTTTTTTTAGCAAAGGTATTTTGTAAATTTTATAAAATTATATTAGTATTTTAATGCAAATGCTTAACACTTAAAATTATCAAAGCTCAATTTAAATACAAAATTTTATTTAATAAAGATGATTAACTCCAAGAATTATACAGCATTTCATTTCTGCTACATAATGCCAACCCTATGCAATACAATAAGAACTGTATCATTCACTGTTCATTTTTTCCACTGCTCTTCTGAATCCTAAAGGGCAGAGGGGGAGGTAATCAAACAGACACAAAACAAAATACAATCCAAATAAACTGAGCAGAGTGATTCCTGATAGTTATAAGTACATTTTGACTAAGCTCTCTAACCAAGTAGCTAGGGGATAAATGCAGGTATTGCTCCCAGGTTGATAAGAGGCTTTGTTGCCACAACTTAGTAAAAGCTTTGTACTAAGTACTTACTGTACTTAGTAAAAAGCTTTGTCACAGTTTAAGGATGCATGTTCTTTAGATAGTTATTACACATACACAGTGTCTGTAAATACTAGAAATATAAGTTAGACAGGGTCTATGTATTCCTCAAAAGTTGGGTACAGTTTTAAAAAAGGTGAAGTAACATGAGTTTCAAAGTCCACAGGAATCCTGCCTGAAGAGTTTGAACCGCTGCCAATAATTCATCTTCACTGTGCGAGATTCTTAACTCTGGGACCCTTAGGGTTTGTCCAAACTGGATTTTCTGGCTTTCAGTATAGCAAGTGCATCTTTCACTGTGTGATAAATAACATTCTTCACCTGTAATTTATCTTCATGATTAGCATGTGTTTGTGACAGATACCAGAATTCCTGAGTAAGCCAGGAACATTGTTTACCATGCTCTGGAGAAACAAAATCTTCAGTCACTTTGAAACGGCTATATAAGTTATGAACTTTATATGGAATTCCAGATGGGATAAATGCCACATCTCTGGGAAACTGTATTAATAGCCCAGCCTTGGACTCCATACTCTTTTTTTTTTTTTTTGCGGTACGCGGGCCTCTCACTGTTGTGGCCTCTCCCGTCGCGGCGGAGCACAGACTCCGGACGCGCAGTCTCAGCGGCCATGGCTCACGGGCCCAGCCGCTCTGCGGCATGTGGGATCTTCGCGGACCGGGGCACGAACCCGTGTCCCCTGCATCCGCAGGCGGACTCTCAACCACTGCGCCACCAGGGAAGCCCAAACTCCATACTCTTGATGAAGATGCTTTCTTAGTGATCAGTCTAAATACCAGCTCTGATCACTGATAGGACCATGGCTGCAGGGTTTTCTTGAATTTGCTCTTCTGTTGCCTTTTTAGGAATCCACATTATCTTCTTTGTGTCTTCATTAGCATATATTTGCCAGAAGGCTTCTGGCTTCTCTTTTCTTCCAATAAATTGCTTTACTGTGAGTTCATGAGAATATCCATCTTGCACAATTTTTTTTTTTTTTGATTCAATTTATTTACCAATTAACATTGTACCAAAAGGGAATAGAAATGTGGGTGGCACTTGGGAAAAAAAGCTGTTGTTTGTAGTCTGATAATGTGCTATTTTAAGTTTATGCTTTGGGAGAATTAAATTTGGACTTTGACATCATTCAGAAGTAAGACTTAGATGCATTTTCAAGAAAAACCCAGGAAATAAACTAGCGTGAAGGCTGGTTTTTGTTTCAGAACACAGTGAAGATGTGACTTTTAAAACGCCTTCTAGGGGCTTCCCTGGTGGTGCAGTGGTTGAGAGTACGCCTGCCGATGCAGGGGACACGGGTTCGTGCCCCGGTCCGGGAAGATCCCACATGCCGCGGAGCAGCTGGGCCCGTGAGCCATGGCCGCTGAGCCTGCGCGTCCAGAGCCTGTGCTCCGCAGCGGGAGAGGCCACAACAGTGAGAGGCCCGCGTACCTCAAAAAAAAAAAAAAAAAAAAGCCTTCTAACCATTCAAAGTAAACCTCTCATTTATCAAGTTAGAGTTAAATTGTTCACAGTGACATATATATTAGTATGTCGTCTTATGTTTACAAAGTTAATGATGTGCTTCAAAATAACAGCTAAAACATATAAGCAATAATTATTGAACAAGGAAATTAAAATACTATTCATGAATACAGTGAAGATTGTTCATTGTACCTTAGTGTTAGCAGAATATTTTAATAGCAACATTTTATTTTCTATCAGTAAAAGTATAATTTTGTTTGAAGTGTTAACACGAAATTATTCTGTCCAGTATGACTTTAAATGTTAATGCTATAGTTACAGAGAGCATGTGGAGTGTGCATAGAATGTACTTGGGCTTTTAATCACCATTTTTAAAATGTTTTTTTTTTTTTATTTTTTTTAATTTTTTTTTATTTTTTTTTTAACATCTTTATTGGAGTATAATTGCTTTACAATGGTATGTTAGTTTCAGCTTCACAACAAAATGAATCAGTTATATATATACATATGTTCCCATATCTCTTCCCGCTTGCGTCTCCCTCCCTCCCACCCTCCCTATCCCACCCCTCCAGGCGGTCACAAAGCACCGAGCTGATCTCCCTGTGCTATGCGGCTGCTTCCCACTAGCTATCTACCTTACGTTTGGTAGTGTATATATGTCAATGCCTCTTTATCGCTTTGTCACCGTTTACCCTTCCCCCTCCCCATAGCCTCAAGTCCATTCTCTAGTAAGTCTGTGTCTTTATTCCTGTTTCACCCCTAGGTTTTTCATGACATTTTTTTTTCTTAGATTCCATATATATGTGTTAGCATACGGTATTTGTCTCTCTCGTTCTGACTTACTTCACTCTGTATGACAGACTCTAGGTCTATCCACCTCATTACAAATAGCTCAATTTCGTCTCTTTTTATGGCTGAGTAATATTCCATTGTATATATGTGCCACATCTTCTTTATCCATTCATCCGATGATGGACACTTAGGTTGTTTCCACCTCTGGGCTATTGTAAATAGAGCTGCAATGAACATTTTGGTACATGACTCTTTTTGAATTATGGTTTTCTCAGGGTATATGCCCAGTAGTGGGATTGCTGGGTCATATGGTAGTTCTATTTGTAGCTTTTTAAGGAACCTCCATACTGTTCTCCACAGTGGCTGTATCAATTTACATTCCCACCAACAGTGTAAGAGGGTTCCCTTTTCTCCACACCCTCTCCAGCATTTATTGTTTCTAGATTTTTTGATGATGGCCATTCTGACTGGTGTGAGATGATATCTCATTGTAGTTTTGATTTGCATTTCTCTCATGATTAGTGATGTTGAGCATTCTTTCATGTGTTTGTTGGCACTCTGTATATCTTCTTTGGAGAAATGTCTATGTAGGTCTTCTGCCCATTTTTGGATTGGGTTGTTTGTTTTTTTGTTATTAAGCTGCATGAGCTGCTTATAAATTTTGGAGATCAATCCTTTGTCAGTTGCTTCATTTGCAAATATTTTCTCCCATTCTGAGGGTTGTCTTTTGGTCTTCTTTATGGTTTCCTTTGCTGCGCAAAAGCTTTTAAGTTTCATTAGGTCCCATTTGTTTACTCTTGTTTTTATTTCCATTTCTCTAGGAGGTGGGTCAAAAAGGACCTTGCTGTGATTTATGTCATAGAGTGTTCTGCCTATGTTTTCCTCTAAGAGTTTGATAGTTTCTGGCCTTACATTTAGGTCTTTAATCCATTTTGAGCTTATTTTTGTGTATGGTGTTAGGGAGTGATCTAATTTCATACTTTTACATGTAGCTGTCCAGTTTTCCCAGCACCACTTATTGAATAGGCTGTCCTTTCTCCACTGTACATTTCTGCCTCCTTTGTCAAAGATAAGGTGACCATATGTGCGTGGGTTTATCTCTGGGCTTTCTATCCTGTTCCATTGATCTATCTTTCTGTTTTTGTGCCAGTACCATACCGTCTTGATAACTGTAGCTTTGTAGTATAGTCTGAAGTCTGGGAGCCTGATTCCTCCAGTTCCTTCTTTCGTTCTCAAGATTGCTTTGGCTATTCGGGGTCTTTTGTGTTTCCATACAAATTGCAAAATTTTTTGTTCTAGTTCTGTGAAAAATGCCAGTGGTAGTTTGATAGGGATTGCATTGAATCTATAGATTGCTTTCGGTAGTAGAGTCATTTTCACAATGTTGATTCTTCCAATCCAAGAACATGGTATATCTCTCCATCTATTTGTATCATCTTTAATTTCTTTCATCAGTGTCTTATAATTTTCTGCATACAGATCTTTTGTCTCCTTAGGTAGGTTTATTCCTAGATATTTTATTCTTTTTGTTGCAATGGTAAATGGGAGTGTTTTCTTGATTTCACTTTCAGATTTTTCATCATTAGTATATAGGAATGCCAGAGATTTCTGTGCATTAATTTTGTATCCTGCCACTTTACCAAATTCATTGATTAGCTCTAGTAGTTTTCTGGTAGCATCTTTAGGGTTCTCTATGTATAGGATCACGTCATCTGCAAACAGTGACAGCTTTACTTCTTCTTTTCCGATTTGGATTCCTTTTATTTCCTTTTCTTCTCTGATTGCTGTGGCTAAAACTTCCAAAACTATGTTGAATAAGAGTGGTGAGAGTGGGCAACCTTGTCTTGTTCCTGATCTTAGTGGAAATGCTTTCAGTTTTTCACCATTGAGGATGATGTTTGCTGTGGGCTTGTCATATATGGCCTTTATTATGTTGAGGAAAGTTCCCTCTATGCCTACTTTCTGCAGGGTTTTTATCATAAATGGGTGTTGAATTTTGTCAAAAGCTTTCTCTGCATCTATTGAGATGATCATATGGTTTTTCTCCTTCAGTTTGTTAATATGGTTTATCACATTGACAGATTTGCGTATATTGAAGAATCCTTGCATTCCTGGAATAAACCCCACTTGATCATGGTGTATGATCCGTTTAATGTGCTGTTGGATTCTGTTTGCTAGTATTTTGTTGAGGATTTTTGCATCTATGTTCATCAGTGATATTGGCCTGTAGTTTTCTTTCTTTGTGACATCCTTGTCTGGTTTTGGTATCAAGGTGATGGTGGCCTCGTAGAAGGAGTTTGGGAGTGTTCCTCCCTCTGCTATATTTTGGAAGAGTTTGAGAAGGATAGGTGTTAGCTCTTCTCTAAATGTTTGATAGAATTCGCCTGTGAAGCCATCTGGTCCTGGGCTTTTCTTTGTTGGAAGATTTTTAATCACAGTTTCAATTTCAGTGCTTGTGATTGGTCTGTTCATATTTTCTATTTCTTCCTGATTCAGTCTTGGCAGGTTGTGCATTTCTAAGAATTTGTCCATTTCTTCCAGATTGTCCATTTTATTGGCATAGAGTTGCTTGTAGTAATCTCTCATGATCTCTTTTATTTCTGCAGTGTCAGTTGTTACCTCTCCTTTTTCATTTCTAATTCTATTGATTTGAGTCTTCTCCCTTTTTTTCTTGATGAGTCTGGCTAGTGGTTTATCTATTTTGTTTATCTTCTCAAAGAACCAGCTTTTAGTTTTATTGATCTTTGCTATTGTTTCCTTCATTTCTTTTTCATTTATTTCTGATCTGATTTTTATGATTTCTTTCCTTCTGCTAGCTTTGGGGTTTTTTTGTTCTTCTTTCTCTAATTGCTTGAGGTGCAAGGTTAGGTTGTTTATTCGAGATGTTTCCTGCTTCTTAAGGTGGGCTTGTATTGCTATAAACTTCCCCCTTAGAACTGCTTTTGCTGCATCCCACAGGTTTTGGGTCGTTGTGTCTCCATTGTCATTTGTCTCTAGGTATTTTTTGATTTCCTCTTTGATTTCTTCAGTGATCACTTCATTATTAAGTAGTGTATTGTTTAGCCTCCATGTGTTTGTATTTTTTACATATCTTTTACTGTAATTGATATCTAGTCTCATGGCGTTGTGGTCAGAAAAGATACTTGATACAATTTCAATTTTCTTAAATTTACCAAGGCTTGATTTGTGACCCAAGATATGATCTATCCTGGAGAATGTTCCATGAGCACTTGAGAAAAATGTGTATTCTGTTGTTTTTGGATGGAATGTCCTATAAATATCAATTAACTCCATCTCGTTTAATGTATCATTTAAAGCTTGTGTTTCCTTATTTATTTTCATTTTGGATGATCTGTCCATTGGTGAAAGTGGGGTGTTAAAGTCCCCTACTATGAATGTGTTACTGTCGATTTCCCCTTTTATGGTTGTCAGTATTTGCCTTATGTATTGAGGTGCACCTATGTTGGGTGCATAAATATTTACAATTGTTATATCTTCCTCTTGGATCGATCCCTTGATCATTATGTAGTGTCCTTCTTTGTCTCTTCTAATAGTCTTTGTTTTAAAGTCTATTTTGTCTGATATGAGAATTGCTACTCCAGCTTTCTTTTGGTTTCCATTTGCATGAAATACCTTTTTCCATCCCCTTACTTTCAGTCTGTATGTGTCTCTAGGTCTGAAGTGGGTCTCTTGTAGACAGCAAATATATGGGTCTTGTTTTTGTATCCATTCAGCCAATCTGTGTCTTTTGGTGGGAGCATTTAGTCCATTTACATTTAAGGTAATTATCGATATGTGTGTTCCTATTCCCATTTTCTTAATTGTTTTGGGTTCGTTATTGTAGGTCCTTTCCTTCTTTTGTGTTTCTTGCCTAGAGAAGTTCCTTTAGCAGTTGTTGTAGAGCTGGTTTGGTGGTGCTGAACTCTCTCAACTTTTGCTTGTCTGTAAAGGTTTTAATTTCTCCATCAAATCTGAATGAGATCCTTGCTGGGTAGAGTAATCTTGGTTGCAGGTTTTTCTCCTTCAACACTTTCAATATGTCCTGCCACTCCCTTCTGGCTTGCAGAGTTTCTGCTGAAAGATCAGCTGTTAACCTTATGGGGATTCCCTTGTGTGTTATTTGTTGTTTTTCCCTTGCTGCTTTTAATATGTTTTCTTTGTATTTAATTTTTGACAGTTTGATTAATATGTGTCTTGGCGTATTTCTCCTTGGATTTATCCTGTATGGGACTCTCTGTGCTTCCTGGACTTGATTAACTATTTCCTTTCCCATATTAGGGAAGTTTTCAACTATAATCTCTTCAAATATTTTCTCAGTCCCTTTCTTTTTCTCTTCTTCTTCTGGAACCCCTATAATTCGAATGTTGGTGCGTTTAATGTTGTCCCAGAGGTCTCTGAGACTGTCCTCAGTTCTCTTCATTCTTTTTTCTTTATTCTGCTCTGCAGTAGTTATTTCCACTATTTTATCTTCCAGGTCACTTATCCGTTCTTCTGCCTCAGTTATTCTGCTATTGATCCCATCTAGAGTACTTTTAATTTCATTTATTGTGTTGTTCATCGTTGCTTGTTTCATCTTTAGTTCTTCTAGGTCCTTGTTAACTGATTCTTGCAATTTGTCCATTCTATTGTCCATTCTATCTCCAAGATTTCGGATCAACCTTAATATCATTATTCTGAATTCTTTTTCAGGTAGACTGCCTATTTCCTCTTCATTTGTTAGGTCTGGTGGGTTTTTATCTTGCTCCTTCATCTGCTGTGTGTTTTTCTGTCTTTTCATTTTGCTTATCTTACTGTGTTTGGGGTCTCCTTTTTTTTTTTTGCAGGCTGTAGGTTCGTAGTTCCTGTTGTTTTTTGTGTCTGTCCCCAGTGGCTAAGGTTGGTTCAGTGGGTTGTGTAGGCTTCCTGGTGGAGGGTACTAGTGCCTGTGTTCTGGTGTATGAGGCTGGATCTTGTCTTTCTGTTGGGCAGGTCCACGTCTGGTGGTGTGTTTTGGGGTGTCTGTAGACTTATTATGATTTTGGGCAGCCTCTCTGCTAATGGGTGGGGTTGTGTTCCTGACTTGCTAGTTGTTTGGCATAGGATGTCCAGCACTGTAGCTTGCTGGTCATTGAGTGAAGCTGGGTGCTGGCGTTGAGATGGAGATCTCTCGGAGATTTTTGCTGTTTGATATTATGTGCAGCTGGGAGGCCTCTTGTGGACCAGTGTCCTGAAGTTGGCTCTCTCACCTCAGAGGCACAGCACTGAGTCCTGGCTGCAGCACCAAGAGCCTTTCATCCACAGGGCTCCTTAATTTGGGATGATTCCTTGTCTATTCAGGTATTCCACAGATGCAGGGTATATCAAGTTGATTGTAGAGCTTTAATCCGCTGCTTCTGAGGCTGCTGGGAGAGATTTCCCTTTCTCTTCTTTGTTCTCACAGTTCCCAGGGGCTCAGCTTTGGATTTGGCCCCGCCTGTGCGTGTAGGTCGCCGGAGGGCGTCTGTTCTTTGCTCAGACAGGACGGGGTTAAAGGAGCCGCTGATTCGGAGGCTCTGGCTCACCCAGGCCGGGGGTAGGGAGGGTCACGGAGTGCGGGGCGGGCCTGCAGCGGCAGAGGCCGGCGTGACGCTGCAGCCTGAGGCGCGCCGTGCGCTCTCCCGGGGGAGCCGTCCCTGGATCCCGGGACCCTGGCAGTGGCGGGCTGCACAGGCTCCCCGGAAGGGCGTGTGGCTAGTGACCTGTGTTCGCACACAGGCCTCCTGGCGGCGGCAGCAGCGGCCTTAGCGTCCCATGTCCGTCTCTGGGCTCCGCACTCTTAGCCGCGGCTCGCGCCCGTCCCTGGAGCTCTCTCAAGCAGCGTTCTTAATCCCCTCTCCTCGTGCACCAGGAAACAAAGAGGGACGTAAAAGTCTCTTGCCTCTTCGGCAGGTCCAGACCCCTCCCCGGACTCTCTCCCGGCCAGCCGCGGCGCACCAACGCCCTGCAGGCTGTGTTCACGCCGCCAACCCCAGTCCTCTCCAGGCGCTCCGACAAAAGCCGGAGCCTCAGCTCCCAGTCCCGCCCGCCCCGGCGGGCGAGCAGACAAGCCTCTCGGCTGGTGAGTGCCGGTCGGCCCGATCCTCTGCGCTGGAATCTGTCCGCTTTGCCCTCCGCACCCCTGTTGCTGTGCTCTCCTCCGCGGCTCCCAAGCTCCCCCACTCCGCCTCCCGAAGTCTCCACCCGCGAAGGGGCTTCCTAGTGTGTGGACACTTTTCCTCCTTCACAGCTCTCTTCCGCTGGTGCAGGACCCGTCCCTATCCTTTTGTCTCTGTTTAGTTTTTTCTTTTGCCCTAACCAGGAACGTGGGGGGTTCCTTGCCTTTTGGGAGGTCTGAGGTCTTCTGCCAGCGTTCAGTAGGTGCTCCGTAGGAGTTGTTCCACGCGTAGATGTATTTCTGGTGTATCTGTGGAGAGGAAGGTGATCTCCGCGTCTTACTCTTCCGCCATCTTCCCGGAAGTCTCCATCTTGCACAATTTTAAGGACTTCTTGGTCACACTCTCCTTTGGGATTTCCTACATAGACCAGGACATTAGCTCCTTTGGGATTTCCTACATAGACCAGGACATTAGCTGCATCTGATACGTCTCAGTAAAGACATTGCTCCACACTTTTGATCTTCTGGAGTAATTAATCCATAATTAATCTTGGGACCCCAGTCTGGCCAAATAAAGTAGTCTGGCAGCCTAGAGACAAAATTCAATTTATCATCTCACCCTGTGTACTCAAGCAGTGGGTGCTGGCCATCAGATCAGCAAACCCGGAGCGCATCATATCTCTAAAATCTCCCCCTGATAGCCAGTCCTTAAGTATCAGCATTGTTAATTCGTTTTCATTTTCCAGGAGATTTGGAACATCTTCAAATCCATTCCAGAAGTATCCTACTATGGCTTCTGTGATTATTTCACTGGTCCTTGGTATAGACTGAATGTTTGTGTCCTCCCAAAATTCGTATGTTGAAACCTAATCCCCAGTTGTGATGGTATTTGGAAGTGGGGACTTAGGTTTGAAGGCAGAACCCTTATGAATGGGATTAGTGCCCTTATAGAAGAGACCCCAGAGAGCTCCATTACTCCCTTCCATCACATGAGGACACAATGAACACAGCCATCCATTCCAGTGGAAAGTGCTACAAAGTCATGTGCCAAAAGGTGTAGCTGTATAATTCCATTACAGAGAGGGAATGAAGGACTGGGAACAAAAATTCACTCTATCCCCTCATTCCAACAAACTGGGGAATGAAAGAAAGAAATGAGTGTTGAGTAGACATCCAATTGTGTCGACACCAGAGTAGTCAAAAGAAGCCTTAGAAACTTATTTTTCTGATTTAGTTAGCAGGAAGAAGAGGAGGAAGTAAGGAAATGGTAGAGTTACAAATTGCTTTCCTGGGCAGGGGTTTCCAGCTACAACATTGCTGGACAGTTGAATAGGCTGATATAGACTGTTTAATAACTCAAACTCTCAGTTTCATAGTCTGAATGCCTGTGAATAGCAAACATCTCTGATGTAGTATGTGCCTGGTACTACACTAAGTACTTTACATGCATTAGTTCATTTTATCCTCACAACAAACCTATGAAGCTATTCTCACTTTACAGTTGAGAGGTCAAATAACTTAGGCAGCTGCTTACGCATGTGAAAGCTATGATTAGAGCCCAGATCTCTCTGATTTCATTCACTCAGGCATCCACTACTTGCCAGGCATTGAGCTGAGGACGCAGACCAACGACACAGCCCCTGCCCTCCAGGACTTCAGATCTTAAGTTTCTAAGCTGTACATCCCACTAGACGTTACATGTCAACTAAAAACAATGAATCCAAGACAAATATGCGTGTTATTTTTTAAATGAATATACTTTATGTCAGTTACACTTCTGAAGGCTTATCATGTCATACGTCAATAAACTATCATACCAACTCTTTGAAGTAGGTACTATTATTCCCCATTTTAAATATTAAGAAACTGAGATCCCTAGAGGTTACCTTTGTTATACACTAGAAAGTGATGGAGCAGGATTAGAAACCAAGCCATCTGACTCTAGAGCCTACCTTTCACCACACCTGCCACGTGCAGCACATGGTTAATAAAATACAGGTTTCTTCAAGTATAGTAATGAATCAATATAGCTTTTTCTGATGTGTTTTCTCATTAAAAGATACTAGTTATAAACTTATCACATAAAGGCCTGTAAACTATTTCATGGTTAAAAGGGTTCCTCACAGATTTTTTTTTTTTTTTTTTTTTTTTTTTGGTACGCGGGCCTCTCACTGTTGTGGCCTCTCCCGTTGCGGAGCACAGGCTCCGGACGCGCAGGCTCAGCGGCCATGGCTCACGGGCGACCGCTCCGTGGCATGTGGGATCTTCCCGGACCAGGGCACGAACCCGTGTCCCCTGCATTGGCAGGCGGACTCTCAGCCTGGTATTTTTAAAGTGTTTCAAAATTATAAACTATGAGGGAAGATATTAAAATATAAAACAATAGGTGTGATTTCTTTTTCCTTAAATCTCAGAGACTGGATTTCATTTATTCCACTATTTTATCTGTGTTTGATGTTCACATAATACTTTACAACTGCTAATTAATCACGGTACATTCCAGCGATTATTATAACATTAAAATCACTTCGCTTGGGGGTGCTGGAGGCGCCACTGGAGCCCGCTTGCCTGACAGCTCCACACAAGAGCCCTAGGTTGGGCGGCAGTTCCAGCCACATCGGCTCGCCGTTCCCGGCCACCTGACGGCACAACCGCGGGTCGACATTGCCGCCGCCCAGGCGGCGCTGTTGAGCGCGGTTCCCCGAAGCAGTGGCGCTGCCCGGCTTTGTCCACCGCACTCCGGGCCCCTGGCCCCCGACTCGGCGCTGAGGACAGGACCCCACCGCCCACTCTGCAGCAGCCTGGCACTGCACGATATCCAGGACGCCTTCCAACTCCAGAGCAAATTTTTGAGAACATAAAGCAAGAATATGGTCATTATCAGAAGTGGAGTCATTCAGAAGTTGTTCTTAATCAGAGTAAAGCTTACGTTTCCGAAAGTCGTTCTCCCTCCTGGGCACACCCAGCACCTAGTTCTCCAGGTTCCTCCTGGATGAAGAACGACCAGTCCCCCTTTACTCTCCAACAAATTGGAATAATATGTGGGCATCTCTTAAAAGACTAGAAAGATCATATCTGGGAGGGGTATGAGCAAATCCTCTACACCTAACTAGCAGAATGGTATGAATCTTCTGTGAAATTCACACATCATCCGATTATGCCACGAGGTAGGAAGAGGCCAACAAACTATGTGTCCTGAAGCTTTTTGCGAATCTGGGTGCCAAGCTTGACATCAAGAGATGGCTGCTATCTATAATACTTTTTGCAACTGGTTTGATATCACATTTCACTCCAACTTTACATCCTGAGAACACTTAAATGTTTCTACAGGTCCATTTTAAGACCTTAAAACTTCCTGCTTGCAACAAGCATCTCTTTCTTTTCTGCTCATCCAATTAATAGCTGTGCCCTACTGGGATAGATTTTCCAAACAAAAATACCTGAAGCAACAACTTATCAAAATATACCTTCAGTGGCATTTAACAAGTGGAGTTTCCCTATGCATAGTTGTGTAGGAAAGTGTGTGAATGTGTCTTTTACGTTATTGTTTATTCAAAATTTTTTCTTTTTTTTTTTTATCTTGGGGATTCTGGCTGTGAATTTGACACATGATGACTATGGTTAAAAGCATTTCCTTGGTGTACAGAAGATCATTAATGTTTTGGGACCATGTACATTATAACAGTAGATTATGTGTAGGTATTATTATTAAATACAGGGGCTGTTTCCAGGCACAGAATATGAATCATAAGTTAGTATGGACATCAGATGTTCTTATAATGACATAGCAAAAGTCTATGGTCCTAGGTCTACAAATGCATGGTGGGAGACTAGGACAAAGCAGAAATGAGCCATTTGACAGCTGGATTCTCCCTAGCTGATATTAGGAAAATACTTTGACTCCAACACTTAAAATACCCATGTGGCGTCTGTGTTCATCTCATTCACATAAAGAGCTCCCTGGACACTGAACCTCTAAAAAGAAAACGTCTCCTCTGGAGTAAAAGCATCAGGATTTACTTGGGAGCTTAGCATAGGTGAACACAGGGTGGGTCAGATTCCAGAGGCATTGCTTCTTGGGAGAAACCGCTTCTTGGGAGAAACCACTTGACCTTTGTATCCATTATTAAAAATAGAATTTGGATTCTTTGGTCAGGTTCCCCCAAGTTCTTTTAAGAGGTGTCCACGGTCAACTGCTTAAGCTTTGTTTTGGCAGCCCCCTGACCAAAATTGCTTATGGACTGTTTTTCACCTTGTTTCCAAGGCTGAGGAACAGAAAGCAGCCTCTGCTTGGAGGAAGTGGAAGTATACATTTATTTATTTGCTGCTACTTGTTCGGGACCACATTTTATAAAATGCTTTCTATTATTATTATTTCTAGAAAGAAAAGTTCTATTAAAATTGTTTTAGTTTCAATATAGGATAGGTTTTTTAATAGGGCTTATTTTGAAATATTGAGTTTAATTCAAATGAAAAAAAAAGTTATAGGTAACCTCATTAATGCAGTTGCAAAACTCCTAAATAAAGCATTCACAAACTACACTCATCAATGAACAAGAAATAACACTACACCATAATCAATGGTGGATCTAGAAAGGCAGGGATTTTCCAGCACTGGAAAATCTATTTATGGAGGTCGTTGACTTTTAAATAATATTTAAATCCTTGGTAATAAAGAAGATTCCCTAAGAAAGATGAGTTAGATAAAGAGAAAGTGATTCCCAAAAATGTGACCTGCAACATTTAAAGCTTATGCAAAGGAGACTCCAAAGGAGCAGCCAATGAAATGAGGGTGGAGTAGGAAAGAGGGATGTGTGGTGTCAAGGCATCCAAGAGAAGAAATTGTTTCAAGCGGCCAAGCTCTGAGAGGTTAAGTAACATGAGGACTCAGAATTGACTATTAATTCAGCACAGTGGTGGTCAGTATTTCTGTGATAAACACAATCTCTGTGGAGTCATGGGAGAGGAACCTGATTGGACAGGGTTAAGGAAAAATGTAAAGTGAGGAAATGGAGCCCAGACTGTAGAAAACTCTTTTAAGAAGTTAAGTACTGAAGGGAACAGATAAATGGCGCAGTAGCTTGGCTCTTTTAAGAGGAGTGGGTAAAGAAAGTTTTGTTTCTTTGTATACTATTTAATATTTGTTGTTGTTGTTATTTAAGGATGATAGGTACTGGACATATTTTACACCGAAGGGAATAATCAAGGAATAAAAGTTTGATGATGCAGGAGAGAAAAGAGAGAATTATGGGAGCAATGCTTTCTCCCTCAGCCAGGAACACCTTGCCAATCTCCAGCTCAGGTGAAACTCAACTGTCTGCCATGCTCCCAAACTCAAGCAGCTGAACATAGTGGAGGAAAAAATACACAGCTAGTCTCACTTAAAATCCATGACTACAAATCTCAAAAGAGCACATAACATTAACCAACAATCCTTCTACACTTCGCTAATATGATGACTTCACCTCTCTGCAAAATAACTACATCACACGTTCTTATCTCTCCAAAAACAAACGGTCTTCACCACCTCCACTAAAATAGGAGCTATTAGATAGATATCCTCTCATCTTCCCACCGCCAAATCTACCTGCATTCCTGTACCTTCCTTCTTTCTTCTGTCTCTCTGTGTGGTCTGGACCCCACTTCATTATAAGAGGACAGCAGCTGAAGGATGACTGAAATATTTCGGCTTTCTTAGAAGAAATAATAAGCCCAAATAAAACTGAAAAATTGCTAAAATTATACAAAACAAAAATGTGACTAAAATTAATGGAAGAAAAAAAATTAATGGAAGAATTCAATCTCCTTGAAAAAGTTAGATTTACAAACTTGACCTGGGGAAAGAAAATTTGGTAGTAATAACGCACCCAAATAAAAGTCCCATACTATGTGCCATCACCTATAAAAATCTTCATTATAAAACTTATACAGAAAAGCTGTCCCCTAAAGAAAATGATTCAGTAAAATAATAATAAAATGGTAGATTTTGACTGTGAAAATCAATCAAGGCCATAAATAGTTATTAACATGCTGATATTTAGAAATGAAGCCCAAACAATCTTTTATAAAAATATTGGGAAAAAACTGTCAGAGAGGTCAAAATGTCCTATACTAATTTGTTATACTTCCTTCCAGACCTATTCCTATGTATTCAGAAGAGTGGAGTTCACTCCCCACTGCTCCAGCTTAGGGTCCTCAAGCATAATCAGCTGGTGAGAACATAGTACAGACAGAGGACAGTTCCCCCAGAGTGTAGACTGAATGATCAGCGGGCATAGGCCCCACATTCAGGCAATATGAAGTTCTCTTTCACAGGAAGTCTGGGGGCTTCCCTGGTGGCGCACTGGTTGAGAGTCCGCCTGCTGATGCACAGGACACGGGTTCGTGCCCCGGTCCGGGAAGATCCCACACGCCGCGGAGCGGCTGGGCCCGTGAGCCATGGCCGCTGAGCCTGCGCGTCCGGAGCCTGTGCTCCGCAACGGGAGAGGCCACAACAGCGAGAGGCCCGGGTACCGCAACAACAACAACAACAACAAAAATGGAGACATAGGAAGTCTGGGTGGCCAGGTCTCTGATCCAGCATGGCTTTTGGAGCCTCACAGCAGTCCTCCATCAGACTATCTGCCCTTACACCTTCTATACAGGGGCTCTTCCTTGGACCACATTTTCCATTTGGGGGCTCCTGGCATTTTACCTTCCTTTCCTACCCCCAGCATCTTTCCATGCTCCCCTTTTGCCCTATAGACTTTTTCCATTTCTCTTGTAATATCCTTTTTTTAAGGATTCCAAGAATTTATTTTACTAGAAAAATTAATATCCAGTCTCACTAGTAATCAAAGATAAATTCTATAATTTAAAATAACAATGAGATACCATTTTCACCTATCAAATTGGCAACAGTTGACAAAATTAAAGGGGGGTGGATATTACTCACAGCAGCTGAGGAACTGCAAATTGGCTCAACTTTCTGGAAGATGATTGGGCAAGACATCAAAATCTTTTAAATGTTCACCCTCCTTAACCCAATAATTCTGCTTCTAGGAACCTATCTTTTTTCTCCTTTTCCTTTTTTTCATTGATATATAATGTTGTTTAAGGTGTACAATATGCTGGTTTGATATACTCTTGCAAAGTGATTACCACCATAGTGTTAGCTAACACCTACATCAGGTCACACAATTCCCATTTCTTTTCTGTAGTGAGAACATTTAAGATCTACTTTCTTAGCAACTTTCAAGTGTATAACACAGTATTGTTAACCATAATCATCATACTGTACATTAGAGCCCCAAAACTTATTTGGCTTATAACTGGAAGTTTGTACCTTTTGACAAACTTCTCTCACTCCTCAGCCCCTGATTAACAGGGTAGACTACTCTCAGTTCGAATTTTTTTTTATTTTTTATAGATTCCAAATAAGTGCTATCATACAGTGTTTGTCTTTCTCTGTCTGACTTACCTCACTTAGTGTAATACCCTCAAGGCCCATCCATGTTGTTGCAAATGGCTGTAATATCCTTTAATGTTTGTTAGAAAGAACCTCAGTGTCTTTAATGAGAAACTGATTTCAAGCCACTTCCCACTCTGCATTTAAAGAGCTTGGCAGTAGCCGCTCCAACCTAACAACAAGTAAAAAGCTAAACATACTGAAAAATCAACAACTCTTCTTGGATCCACAAAATAGGGGAGAGAACACATGGCAGACTTCTGCCCCCAAGACTGGAGAGACAGACAGCGAATACAGAGTCATGACTTACCAGAGCAGAAACGCACTTAGCCGAAATGACCTCAGGAACCAGCGTCAGGGTAGGAAAACCGGACCTGTAATTGATGAATTGCTGGAGGCTCAGTATGGACAACTCTGAGAGTTAAAAACTCCAGGGCACCCAGTCATAGGGGCCCCCCACGATATCGTGAGATTCGCTTCCAGGAGCTTGAGCAGGTTCCCACGGTAAATGTTGGAGAAAAATCCTCTCCTGCTTCCAGCAGGAGGAAGGGAAAATACGCCAGAACACTGCGTGCTTCTTAACAAGGCCTGCCCTCAGGAGAAACTAGTTAACCGGAGTCTAAGAACCTAACCTGCTGCAGTATTATTAGAATCTAACTCACCTGGAGGGAAGGGAAATACTCCAGTCAGCTCTAGCCTTCCACATGGGGGAGGGGAAGTACCCAGCGGCAGCCCACTCTAGCCATCCTGTCCCACCTAAGGGTGGAGAAAAAAATGGAGAAACACTTGTGAAGTTCGCAATCCAGAGGCACAGCTTCACTGAAAGACTGAGACCTAATCATAAGACTATAGAATACTTCTCCAATGCATACCTCATTACCACATTCCTAAAGGCCAATACAGCAGTTCCTTTTACCCAGTACATCATGGCTAGCTATGAAAAAAAAAAAATTACAAAGCATACTAAAAGTAAACAACAACAGCAACAATGCCTACATAGTATTCCAAAAGGAGAATGCATCATATTTTGTTTATACACTCTCCTATCTATATCGTTTAAAATTTCCACTGTCCTAAAGCAATAAAAACCCATATATATATATATATATTTGTGGAATCAGATGGTAAATTTCCTTAGGATATATTTCTAAAAATCATTTGCCAGAAGTTTGAAAATAATAGATTATCACTAGCTTAGTAAACAAATACTGTACAATATCACTTATGCATGGAATCTAAAAAACTACAACAAACTAGTGAATAGAGTAAAAAAGAAACAGACTCATAGAGTCTGTTACCAATAGGGAAAGGGAAGGGGGAGGAGCAATATAGGAGTAGGGAATTAAGAGGTACAAACTAGTAGGTATAAAAAAAGCTATGCGGGGGCTTCCCTGGTGGTGCAGTGGTTGAGAATCCGCCTGCCGATGCAGGGGACACAGGTTCGTGCCCCGGTCCGGGAAGATCCCACATGTCACAGAGCGGCTAGGCCCGTGAACCATGGCCGCTGAGCCTGCGCGTCCGGAGCCTGTGCTCCACAACGGGAGAGGCCACAACAGTGAAAGGCCCGCATACAGCAAAAAAAAAAAAAAACCTACAGGGATATATTGTACAACAAGAGGAATATAACAAATATTTTATAATAACTATAAATGGAGTATAACCTTTAAATTTTTTGAATCACTATATTGTACACCTGTAACATACAATAATTTAAAAAAACTCAAAAAAAAAAAACCCAACCCCAGCCTAAGGCACAGAAGAGCATGGGGAGAAATGTAGGAAGAGGAGAAAATACGTAGGTCTAGGAAAGTTTATGACCATGTATGTTACTTTTTTCTCCTCTTAAACTGTTTATATTAATTGTTTGAATATGGTAAAAATATCCTTGGACTTCACAGAATATGTGGAGAAAAGTAAGTCTGCCTCTCAAATGTCTCCCAGTTCCTAGGTTTCTCCCTAGTTTCTCTGTCCTTCTAGATATCAGGATGAAGCATAAGAAAAGCCATTTTTGTAGCTCTTACATGGTTTAAAGTTTTAAGAAATGTAATATGGTTCCACCTAATATGATATGCACGTCCATTTACTTTTCCAAATACATGACCGTAATATATTCAGTGACTTTTTCACATATATCAGGATGTTTTGCTATCAACTTCTCTCCTCAGTGGGAACAAAATATCTGAAAATCAGCTTTTAAAAATTAAAACTGCCAAGGGATGTCAGATAAGTGGAGTAGAGGAGGTCTTGGGTGTGGTGTTACTCATTTTCCTAAAATGAAAAACGGTTTCCTTTAACTTGAAGAGGGAGCAACACGTTTGAAGTCTATAAATTACATAAACAAATGATAAGAAAACATATTGTGTGAAGAATATCTCCCACTAACAAAGCCTAATGGTTTCCTACAGTCGGAGACAGCCCAGCCTCTGGCTATGCAGGCACGTAGGCTAGAGGGTGCTGTAGTTCAGTCCTAATGTGTTGGTTCCTGTAGCCAGGATTTGGGGATAAAATTGCCTAGAATAGTTTTTGCACCATTAGAGGACCATGGGTGAATAGTTTGCCTATTGCAACCCCACTCCCTGAAGTACATTTTCTGCTAAAAAAAAAAAAAAAGGAAATTACTAAATCTTGGCTGTGTAACTAAAATAATATCTTTTCAAAGAAAATTCAGATTATAGAACTGAAAGAAACCATGGAGGGTCCATGGTTTTTAACAGGGAATCATATCAGTAATGCCATGGCATCTTAACTAATCGTTCAAAGGCAATAAAATGACTTTTTTCAAGTTTGAAACCAGATCTTTGGACACTGCAGCATTGGAAAGTGATCCTTCCTATTTTAGTTGTCCAGCTTTTCTGAATAACTGCTCAGTCACCTCTTCAAAAGACATTCCTTATTATTCTCTCCACAAAGTGTATCTAGAATCGCTATATCCTGGTCAACTCTGCTAACCCAAAAAGTACATTTCCTCACTCCCGGTCTCTGAATAAATTTATCCCTATACACAGTATAAATTTTGTCTATTCATGTATTGGTTTTATTTTGACCTTCCCTTGCCTCTCTGTAGTGCATTGGTGTTCCTGTTAGTTTCTAACTTAAAAGCATTCGGTTTTATGTTAAGCTGTTTGTTTCAATGGGAAAATATGTCCCTGTGCCAGATTAGAAAATGATGGTTGCGCATCCAAGCTAGACCACCAAAAACTATTTTATCTATAATTTACCTGAACCATGATGCCGATGCCCCTTTATCAATTACACCTCCATTCCATTGAATAAGTATTGACTACGCATGCATTGGAAGATTCTGTTGCATTCCTGTTGTGGGACACTAGCAAAAAAATTTCTCTTCACTTCAGTAGGAAGCATGACCACTGGCTGTAGAGTCACAAAGGATTGCTGGGCATCAGTCTCAGTGTTCACTCGCTGTATTTGAAGTACCCCTGGTCCTCGGGAATATTCTTGTTTTGTGTTCAATAGACATCTATTCTGAAAAATAGTGTGTAGTGGATCTCAAACTAATGAAAGAATGAAAACATGGCAAAATTCAAGTGGGAGCAGTTAGTTCAGACAGTATTTTGTTTAGTAATTAAATGAGTGAGTCAAGGTAAGCCAGCCCACAAACTCAGCTACCCCAACTGTTTCCTTTTCTTTAAAGTTAGCAGCAGATATGTAGGGAGCATTAGGGCAACAGCAAAAGAGAAACCTAGGAGACTTCTCTAAATCTTGCCACTTCTCAAAATGGAAGTAAAAGAGTGTGGGGAGAAATTAAAAATGGAGAAGATAGAAAGTTTATCTGGGTGCCTTCGGTGAGAAGCAGGGTCAGTTCCTACAGCCTGGTTAGGATGTGGTTTGTTCTGGTTCGTTTGTAAATGATTATAGGAGGTTTTCCTAAAAGCAACAATGATGTTGCTGCTGTGTTATCAGTTTATATCACCTCATGAACGAGAACATACCTGGGCAAGATTAAAGACTCCAGGTCGCACTTACATTTCTAACCCTCTGCCAGCTGCCTCTCAAATTGCTTATAAGGTCACCAGCAATGAGGCGTGTAAGTGTGGATAGCTCTGTGAAAACCCACCATCACTAATGAAAACAAACTCCAGTGTCTGGTCCAGTGTCAATGAGTCAATCACATCCTATTTGTAGGGAAAAGACAGTAGTATTTATTGTGTGGACAGTGGTCCATTAACACACCTTTTTTTCAGAATATTAGTTTGTTTGCTTATAAGTGGACATATTCACTGCACAAAGACAAATGTTCTCACGCTGAACAGAAGGTAAACACTGTTCTCAGAGTTTTCTCTCTTTGATGAGCTTTGCTGTATGGGTGGAATATGGAGGGTGATGGGGAAATAGGAAGAATGATTATGGAATAAGTAGCAAATGTTTCCTGGTAGTTGGTTTACCTAAGATTAAATGCAATTACCTGTTCCTCTGACTCACTAAAAAGCTTCTCAGTCCAAGAGGCAAGGTCTGCACCTGGTATGTGAGGGAAGCCAAAGGGCTTTCTGATTACTTACCTGCCAGAATAGCCACATTAGCACAGACCATGGGAGTGGATTAATCCATCATCAACTGTAGTCATCTAAGAGAGAAAATTTCCCTAGAAAATAAATCCACCCTGTTGAGACTGAGGTGTTGTAATGGATGGTGAGTGCTCTAAAAAGGGAAAGAGTATTAACATTATAGGACTAGAGGATAGTTTCCTTAGTTATAAAAGCTTCTTGATCTAATAATTGGTTTATATTTTGGATTTTATCTGAAATAATATAAATATGGCTTGATGGTATAGTGGAAAAGTAATGATTGAAATAATAGACAGTAGCCATCTTTCCATAGAGTTGAGGGTTTGTCCTACTGTTTTGTAAACCTGGTCAACAATTTCCTGAACATTATCATTAAGAAAAAAGAAAGATACATGGCCATTTGACAAAGACAACTATATAAACAAAGTTCTGTCTTTCAATATAAGCAAGACTGATACAGCTGGAAATATATTCCCCTAAGTTAGGAATATATATATATATATATATATATAAAATGTGTGTAGGTGTGTATGCTGTGATATATGTTATATATGCTATATATGTAACTATGATGAAAGCTACATCATTCTTGGGATATTGTTAACCATTTAAGTCCAAATTCAGACTTGACCAAGTGAAGAGAAGCCATGAGCAATTATCTAGCACTCGGAAAAGACAGAGCTTGGCATTGCAAAATCTGGGATGGAGTTCCTGCCCAGTCCCTTGTGTTAGTCACTTAATCCCTCTAAGCTTCATTTTACTACATCAAATTAAGAATAATATGTTACTTCACAGGGTGTTTGGGCATTCAAATGCCATAATGGAAATGTATATACTTCATAAATTATAAAATACTCTACAAATGTCATTTTAAGACATTTAAAACATTTGAAAAGTAATATCTGAGACAACTTCCTGGCTGAGCAGGGCTTTCAGGAATTATTTAAATAGAAGAGTAACAGAAATTGAACTTGGCATAATTAAGTATGAGATAGTCACAATTCATGCTCACTTTCCAGGCCAATGTACTTACTCCAGGATCCCCATGCCCTCTGGCTGTGGAAGACCTACTCTGTGGACCTGGAAGTCAAGGGGAAATTTTTCAGGCTCTTGAATGACCAGGACTAGCTGGTTTCTTCACTTATTTTCTGTACTAGGCTCTGGAGATACAGAGAAGACTAATAGCCAAGGCACCTGCTCTTCTGGAGCTTAGAGTCTAGTAAGAGAGACACAACTTAGTCAAGTAATTACCCAAATACATAAAAAGAGTGTAAAGCCTTTAAGAGTTCAGGTGGTTCTGAAGCATATTAAATATGGACTTGATCTATTTTAGTTTTGTCAGAAAGCTTTCCTGAGGAAGTAACATTTGGCCTAAAACATGGTAGCAACAAGATGAACTTGGGGCAGGGTAGAGACGATGGTAGAGAGGGAACTGCTTTGGCAAAGACATTGAGACAAAAAGAACTGAAAGAAGGATGTGTTGAAGGAGCCTGAGATTGGCGGCAGTAAAAGACACAAGCAGGAGCCAGTCTTTATCTAAGAGCAGAGAAATGGCAAGATTACGTTTTTGAAATAGCACTGTGGAGTGAATTGTTGGGCTGGGAGGCAAAAGTGAAAAACAGTAAGTTTGATCAACATGGAAAGTTTGATTCAACAGAGAGCAGTTGTTAGCTCCAAAAGAGGTCTGGGCACCATCCCATATCTATGGATGTAAATTAAGAGAAAATGCTGATGAATAAGTCTTGAGGGGCTCCAACTTTTAACGCTTCAATAGAGAAGGATAAGTCTAAAAAGAAGAGGTAGGAAGGTAAGAGGGACATTAAGAGCTGCAGGGGGGAAAATGCTGCTGAATGGTCAAGTAAGATGAAGACTGAAAAAAGGCTCATTGGGTTTAGTGACATGGAGGCCATTAAGTCATTAGCAAGAACTATATTGGAGGAGAGATGGGGACAAATGTCAGTCAAAGAGTGAGAAGAAATGGTTATGAAAATTGTAAGTGAAAGATTGTAGTAGCTGAGGGAGAAAGATAGGGAAATATTGGGAGACATTTTATCCACCCCTCAAATTGTGAGCCGGTCACTCAATCTATTAGTCTAGAATTTCTTTCTCCCTTAAATTTGGGGTGGTGTTGGTCCTTAGATAGTATTTGAAGAGGAGGATGGAGATTAGACTAATATATATATAGACTGTAAAATTTAAAAACTAAATAAGTAAACGGGTTATTCATTTCTTCACTACTAGCAAGCGCCACGTCAGGATTTATGATTTCTAAAAGCGACTCTCAATGGTATGGTGCTGGAAGGAAAGGAAAAACAAAGATGTAATATTTCTCTACATAAGTGTGGGGCTTCCCTCTCTTTCCAAGACTTCTTTTCCCAAACCATTATTTAAAGCCATGTCCTGTCCCCTCCTAGCATCTCTTATGGGTCCATTTCATCCATCTCTGTCTTCACTGGCTTGGAAACATCTCCTTCTATATTAGGCCCTAGACAGGTATGGCCCCAGGGGTTTGGGGGATACCACTGCCTTCTCTATCCCAGTCATCATTCCTCATTCCTTGTCCTCTCACGGTAGACAGACTTCCACCGAGCACCCAGCCTTTGGTGTTATGCTGGCCTGTGCCGAGGTTGATAGAGATGAGATTCCAGCCCCACTTGCTAGTCTGTCAGTTCCTCTCTGCCACTCACTGATAATAAACCACATACCACAGTTGGCAATTGGCACTTGTCTTGCATGTCCTGCTGAGCCCAGCTCCCAGACATCTTATAGTTCCTGATACCTCTTCTTAGAAGTTTTCTTCTAGCTGAACCTAGATGTTGATGGGCAGTGTAGTATATTCTACAACTCAAATTATTTTTTTAAAAAGTAAATTTAGGGCTTCCCTGGTGGCGCAGTGGTTGAGAGTCCGCCTGCCGATGCAGGGGACACGGGTTCGTGCCCCGGTCCAGGAGGATCCCACATGCCGCGGAGCGGCTGGGCCCGTGAGCCATGGCCGCTGAGCCTGCGCATCCGGAGCCCGTGCTCCGCAACGGGAGAGACCACAGCAGTGAGAGGCCCGCGTATCGCCAAAAAAAAAAAAAAAAAAAAAGTCAATCCTAAAGGTTACATCATATATGAGTCCATTTACACAACATTTTTGAAATGACAAAATTTCGGAAATGCAGAGTGGATTAGTAGTTGCTAGGGGTTAGGGATGGGGGTGAGAGGTGTAGAAGGGAGAAAAGTGGGTATGGTATAAAAGGGCAACAGTATCTTATTCAGTATCTTGACTGTGGTAACAGATGCAGGAAAACCTACACATGATAAAATTGTATAGACTAAACACACACACGCACCCACACAAATAAGTACAAGTAAAACTGGGGACATCTCAGTAAGATCAGTGGATTGCATTAAGTCCATATCATGGTTATGATGATACACTAGAGTTTGCAAAATGTTACCATAAAGAGAAACTGGTATCCCTCTGTACCACTGCTTACAATAGCATGTGCATCTGTAACTATCTCAATTGAAAATTTCAAGTAAAAAAAGAAGGCAAAGCAAATTTTCTTACCACAGTCTTTATCACCATGAGTTTCTTTTCTTTGTGAGGTACCCTAAGCAAAATGGTGATGAGCAGTGATCATTAGTAACCACATGCTTTGCCACACATAGGTTAAGACAGCTGTGTCAATAGGATAGGCTACCACATGAGCTATAGTTCAAGCACTTTTTTATTCAGATAGTCAATGGGTACTTTAGAGTCTGTTCAAATAACATCAGAAGCCAATTTACTGTATGAAAACTACAACTATTAATTTTTCCCAAATCTTTTTTTTCATAATCCACTGCTATGAAAATGTAAGCATGAATCTCCACCTGGGCAGGAGTTTGCAAAAGGCTCTACAACTTGCCTAACAAAACTTTGACTTTGCTTCTTACCCACACAGTAATTAGGTGAGGAACTCCTATCCATTTATAACCCAGAATCTTGTGATTTCAGGAGCAGGTTTGGTTTTGAATTCTCTCCTCTGCTCATCTTCTCACAAGCTCATCTGGGACACCTGAATCCTGAGACGGTGGCTCACCGCCCCAGCTTCTCATCAGTTTAACACTGTAGCCGTCAGATCACATTTTTAAAAAATCCATTACTAAGTTACTCTAACACAGACATACTTTCATAAGCCTATCTTAACATTTTACTTTCTATTTTAGAAAGGGTTATTATAAGAAATAGCCATATGAAGACTGTTTCTGCATTTCCTCAAACTATGAATTGAATGTGCTGTCTACCATATTATTAAATGTCTCCTATGTAATAATTCTTGCAATAAATTTCTCTCAGAGTATTGGTGAAAACAAAATGTCCCTTTGGGTACAAAGGTATAATTCCTGAGATGAGATCATGAGAAATATAGAATCTAACGTGATTTATTTTTGCCCTACCAAGAAACTCAGACCTAAGTTTTGCACTCATTTACTATTTTTACCTAACTAGAGATATTTTCCTCTTCCTCATACCTGTTTACTTCAATATAACTTGTCTTAAAGGTTGTACTTATTTAAATTTTATCAAAGATTTCTGCCAACTTAAGTTCATTTAATTCTAACAGTTTAATAATAAAATCATTATACAACTACCTTAAGCATTATTTATTTTAATTCTTTTTACAAAAAGATAAACAATATACTCGAAGGAAATAGAACCAGCAAAAGGACACGTGCAGGATTACTTAATGTGTTTGTGTTTCCATTCATTTTAAAACTTAAGACTCAGGGATATTTACTTCCCTATTTGAACAACTTCGTAGATTCTCTTGATCTAAGAAAAATTGATTGCTTGTATCTAAACTCAAATTGCCAAGGATAACTCATATAGTAGACATTTAAAAAAAGAAAAAAAAAGCCCACCCTGCCAGAGATTCCTCCTAATAGTTTCTGGTCCTAAATAAAAGAAATGACTCATGTAAATGTATTTTCTGCTTAGGTGTAAGCAAAATCAACAAAGGAGGAAAACTTATGATCACTAAAAGTCATTATATTAGTAAAAAACTGACTAGGATACAAAAGTCACCATTGAAGGAACCTCATTTCTGATCTGCCAGTTTGAAAACCAGAAGCTGGTGCCAAAGGACATCACACATATCCTGGCTTTATGTAGCCATCTTTTCTCTTACTCTCTACCAGGAGTCCAAGGATACGTTATAATTTTGTACTAGCTGGTCCAAGCTGGCACTCTTTTTCCCAATTTACCTCCATCTCTATTCCTTTCTTTTATATCAAAAGTGACTTGTACTGGAATTTCAGAGAAATCTGGATAGAAACCACTGAGCCATGTGGCCTCCCAGCCTGATCCTTCCAGGGGCCATTTCATCTTGGGGCTCTCAGCTGTGGTTCTCTTTGGTTTCTTTTGACAGTAGTTCCCAAGGTCAGCAGTTCCAGGTGGTTGATCACGGACACTTCTCTGGTTCACTACGGCCTTCCTTGATGATTGCTTTTGCAGGTGATAGTTCCAATCAATGATGATTATCCTGTTAACAGTAGTGTCCCTCACTTTTGTACATGTCTACTATGACCCTATGTCTTAACTGAGGCTGACTTATTCATGCAAATACAAACAGTGCCCAACAAAGAGAACCCAAGCAACATTACTCTGCTCGTTGCAAAAATTCCAGACCTAGACCCCTTCACGCATGTGCTTTTAGCTCCTCTTCATCTTGTTCCTGGACTCTTAGATTCCTTCTTGACTTTTGGACCCATTAACTCTTTTTTTCTTGTTGTTTTTTTTTTTTTTTTTCTGACTTTGGCCCATAGCACTCTTTTTTACACACATGCTACAGACTAGCTCTCTGGATGCCTCTGACCCCTATGGTTAAATAGTAACTACCTTGTGTAGTGTCCTACAGGCCTGTCTCACTCTCCCTTTGACCCCCACTATGTGGCCTACTGTTCTTTCAGGGATTATATTCAAAGTCTCTTATGAATGCTAATTCCTATTCCTCTAGGGAAACTGCCCCTAGTAAAGGAGGGAGGACAATACTCAGATCTGCTTCATAGACTTTCTCCTGCTCTTTTTGGAACCAGAGCCTAAGCCCACTCTTGTTGCAAATGAGTCCTCAGAATATTTGAGAATGTCCACCTACGGGATGCTGTGCGGAGTCCATCACTTCCCTATATCCAATTCAGATATGAAGGTAACTTGACCAAACACCCAAATTCCTTTTCATTTTTCTTGCTCACCCAGGGCACTCATCCAGATTGGAGCACAGGAATATCCTTAGCTATTTCATAGTTCCCCAAGCTGGATCAATTTATTGAACTCTATTATTCAAAGTGGTCACCTCTTATACTGATAATTTTAACTATTCCACTTAGATGGTTCCAGTCACAATGCTCTCCTTTCAATTCCTCAAATACAGCAAACACATGGTAACAGGGCTTATTTGCCCTTACATGATCTAGCTTAGGCTCACTTCTCCATCCTCATCCTTTGCCACTTCCTTTCTCACTTCAGCCATGCTGAACTTGTTTCGGTTCCTTGAGTGCTCTTACAGGGATCTGAGATTCACGCTTATTTGTGATTTTGTCTGACACTAGTTAGCACCCAGCTTTTATTCATCCTTATAACAATACCACCTTAGCCCAAGTTTGGATCCTATGGTCTATCTGTGTGCATGCGTGGTGGCGAGCTGCAGAGTATCATGATTTAATGGGAGTTAAAATTACATTTGTTTAGCATTTTCTAAGTGTTTTCTGGTTACACCTGTTTACTTGATGGTCTCTACCATTAGACAGCAAACTTTGTGAGGTAAGAGGCTGTTACAACATGGTAGATGGTCAATTCATATTTGTTGAATGAATGAACTATCAAACTATAATTTTCCAATAAATCTCTTCAATGAAGTGTCACACTTCCACTTAGATTGGTTATACTAGTTATATTCACGCTCTTGTGAACATGGAAATCCTACCCTGCTGGTGTTGCCTGACCCCATCTCCCTACATCACTCTTACAGCTGGGTTTTAGCTGTTTCGACAGTGAGAAGTAAAATGGGGCTGCCTTGGTTTTATTAGTAAATTGATTTCCTGAAATGAGAAAAAAAAGCTCAGACAGACAATACACCACCATGTTCACAGACAGAGCATGCAATGTTCAACGAAAGGTACTTGAAAAGCCATTTCATTCTTTATTCTTATGTATGAAAATGCTGACTATGACAGTTTGTAGTCCAAAACACAGAAACCTCAAAGTTGGCAGAGAATGTTATCTGGAAGGCAATGTCTGACCAAATTCTGAATTATTATCTCATTCCCAGGGAATGTCCTCCCTATCAGTAACTTTTGCTATGATTCTACCATAAGCTTCAAATTGACCGAATTTTCATAAACAGACTAATTTTTCTTCATAGGGCAACTTTAAAAGCAATGGTTTTGAGAGTAAGTGGAAATGGCACTATTAAAAGGATCTGAATAGTTTTTCCTCTGACCAAAGCCATCCCCATTTTTGCTGAAATCACCAACCATGCTATGCTTTGCTTTTTTGCTCTCATTGAAATGTGTTTATGTATCTTACTAAAATAGAAACACTGTAATCAGTTCCTTTGAAAAGGAAGTAAACACTAGCCCTTCCTTTACAAGAGGAGGTTCGTTCATAGGAACAAGTACCAGGAGTAAGTCCTGACCAAACTACAGGGAGCACTGACTCATTTTTTTTAAATCAGATTTTTATATGAGAATAGGTTTCAACTATTCCAGAAGGTTCAATACCTGTTGAAGAGTAAAATACTAATTTTTTCTCCAAGTTTTTTCTTGAGTTTATTACATCTAATTAATAGATTCCTCTAATCAAACATTTGAAGAGATACCATTTTATTCTTCAACCTTTTAAGAATGAAAGAAATAATAATCATTTTAACCTCTAACTTCAAAAATCTAGATTACCTTTCAAATAGTTTTATCATTAATCAAGGCAACTGCCGAAGCAAGTACTTTAATCCTATTCAACATCTTCAACTATTCAAAGATTGTCCTGAGACCTGAGATCAAAACAGATCCTAAAACTCTCAGGCCAGTTCTAAGATCCTGGAACATGCCTACCTCAAGGGCCAGTATAGTGAAATGGGTTGTGGGGTGGGGGGATGGTTTGGTAAAGTAGCAAGATCAGTCCTGTGGGAACAAGATACAGAAAAGAGAAGTGTTGATTGTAAGGAGGAAGAAAACAGGCAGATTCTAGTCTTGAGTTGAGCCATAGATTTCTTTTATAACTGAGGTAACATTGGTTTATACCATTATATAAGTTTCAAGTGAACAACATTATATTTCTACTTCTGTAAACACTACAGCATATTCACCACAAAAAATTTAGTTTCCATCCATCACCATACAGTTGACCCCCTTTACTCCTTTTGCCCTCTCCCCTGACCCTTCCCCTCTGGTAACCATTACTCTGTTCTCAGTATCTACGTGTTTCTTTGGCTTGGTTTTCTCATTTATTTTGTTGTTCGTTTGTTTGTTATATTCCACATATGAATGAAATCATATGATATTTGTCTTTCTCTGACTTATTTCATTTATCATAATATTTTCAAGGTCCATCCATGTTGTCACAAGTGGCAAGATTTCTTTTTTTTTATGGCCACTGGTATTCCATTGTATATATATTCCACTATTCTTTATCCTATCATCTATTGATGGGCATTTAGGTTTTTTCCATATCTCAGCTATTGTAAAAGAATGCTGTAATGAACATAGGGTGCATATCTCTTTTCAAATTAGCATTTTTGTATTCTTTGGATAAATACCCAGAAGTGGAATAGCTGGATCATATGGTAGTTCTGTTCTTAATTTTTTGAGGAATCTCCACACTGCTTTCCACAGAAGCTACATACTATCTTAAGATATTAACCCAGAGAGAGATGTCTGGGATAGGTACCTCATCAGCCTTCCTGAGTTGTTACTGCAATTTGGCCAAGGAAGGCAAGCCCCAGTCATGGGTTGTTCTGCTAATTGCTTTGAGTAAAATGATCTCCTTTCTTACCTGTTGCACATGTCTCTCATGTGTATTATCTAGTTTTGTAGCTATTTTTTTAAGCTTCTTGAGGCAAGCATTTGTGTCTTATAATAGTCTGCACCACCATGCATCTGTGCCTGGCACAGAGCAATATGCAAAAATAAGATTTTTTAAATCAATGAATAAACTAATTTTTATAATACTTGAGGTTCAATGTAACAAATCACAGAGAAAAGCATATCTTCAACATAGTTCAATCTGTACTGCTTATATTATGGACAATATACAATCTGTTACTTGATTAATATTTCTAAATGCATACATTTAAGGAAAACCCTAATTCACCAGCAGAAAATGCAAGGCAATGTATTCTCATTTGGAGTGTGCTGTTATTTAAGTGGAACAATACTCAGCATTTTTAATTGCTTAGTTTGGGACCAGTTCTGCTTTCTCATCTTTGCTAATCTTCATGTTTGTCACAGGCATAGTCATACTCTATATTTATTCCACAATATTAGTTCATCTCTAAGCAAAATGTGGTGCTTCCCCTCTTTTACATCTTCTATTCCAGCTTCCTCCACAACACATCTGTGCCAGGCACAGATGCATGGTGGTGCAGACTATTATAAGACATAAATGCTTGCCTCAAGAAACTTAAAAAGATAGCTACATCACTAGATAATACACAAGGTGTCTTTCACCTTCAACTTGTTCAACAAAATACTTATTAGTAATAAAAAATAATATTCATTGATCTTTATTATCCCTAGAACATGACAAGAAATGTTATACTATTTAACCTATAGAAGCATTTTACTGATGAAAAAAGCCTGGAAGTTCAGTAGATTATATAAATTGTCTACAGTCATATAAATGTCAAAGCTACTGTCACTAATACCTATATAGAGCTAAAAAGAGGGGTCAATGTAGGAGAAATAGATTTGATATTGGCAGTTGATAGCACAGTGGTAATTGTTGACAGGGTGGGAATGCATGAAATGACTACCTCAGAGAGAGAACATGAATGTGAATAAACAATTCCAAATTAATCCTGGGTGAACATTTAAGTGTCAGGATGAAGAAACAGGAAAGTGAAAGAAACTGAGAAAGAGCAGTAAAATAGGTGAGAAGAGAACTAAGAACCGGTAACACTGTAGAAATCAAGAAGAAAAAATGACCAATAGTGTTGCTGCTACAAAGAAGTCAAGGAAGGTGAAGACTGAAAACAGGTTCTTGATTTGTCAATTATAAAGTTATTAGCAAACCTAACCAGCATATTTTCTGAGGAGTTGTGGAGATAGAAGTCAATTTGCAAACAGAGATCAGGAAGACAGAGAGAGCAAGTATAGACAAATCTTATACACATTTTGGTGTCAAAAGGAAGAAGATAAAGCAGTAAAGTTGGCCCTCCATATGTGTGAGTTCCTCATCTGTAGATTCAACCAAACTTGGATAGAATGTATTGGAAAAAAATTCCAGAAAGTTCCAAAAAGTAAAACTTCAAACTTTCCACACACAGTGACTATTTACATAGCATTTACATTGTATTAGGTATTATAAGTAGTCCAGAGGTGATTTAAAGTATACAGGAGGCTGTGCATAGGTTATACGTTACATAAGAACTTGAGCATCTGTGGATCTGGCCGTCTGAGGGCGTCCTGGAGCCAACGTCCCCACAGATACCAAGGGATGACTGTAGTTTGAGGCAAAGTCAGAATCAAGGGGAAATGCTTTTAGTCCTTTCTGGCTCTCTTTTTAAGAGGGAGGAGACAACATGTAGAATGTGAAGCCACCAATAACTGATAGAACAAAGTCCTAAAAGGGAGGGAAAGGATTCCCTTAGGGAGACAGAATGAGAGGAGGGAGTGGTGGGTGAAGTTATTCATGCTGGAAGGATAGGAAAGGGGAATAAATGGGCTTTATTGTATCCATGACTTAAGAGATAAAGTGCTAAAACCTAGAATGAGAAGATAAGTAGGATAAAGAGTTGCAGAAAATTTGAAAATATTTGGGACCATCCCAGGGAGGAAAAAGAAAGGCAACTTTAAAAAAAGAAAGAAAGAAAAGAACTATCTGGAAGCACTAAGTGCTCAGAGGGAGGGTAGACTCACCATAAATTCAATTTTCCCAACAGAACTCAGGTCAGCAAGTTTCCTGCCCACCAAGGCTCTTAAAAACAATCACTCTTTCCAGTAAAATGAAGCTGCAGATGGGAAACCAGATTAGCCAGATTGTGGGGTGGTACTCTCTGAAATAAACTACACTCAGGAAAGAGCAAGAGTTTCAAAACCAAATTGTGAGACAAAGTAAAGGCTTCTTTTTATCTTTACCCTCTCCACCCTCCAGTTACTACTTCTCCCAGAGGATATACATCCTTCACTTTCCTTTTCTTTCCCCTTACCTATTTTTCTCAAACCCAACCCAAACTGTGCCATCTATTAAAATCAAAACTGAAAAATGCATATGTGTTATTTTTGAATCCAAACATCACATGATTGGAGAACATTTCATTTGTATTTCACATTGTCTCAGGTCAATGTGCCAGGTTCTTAAGCCTGTCACAAGTCTCAGAGATCATTCCTGAGAACTGCAAAACAAAGAATCCTGTGACAGAAATGCTGACAACGTGGAAGGACTTTGTGATTTGCTGAGTTACTAATCATAACTTACAATTTTCAACATTTTCTTTTGGAATTAAAATTCCATATCCTAACATGCCCATCTCTCTATATATGGATTAAAAATCATTTAAAATCAACTTCCATATATGAATGAAATGGTAAACTATGTTTTCAAGTACCTCTCCCCCCACCATACACATTCAACTTTTAAAATGATCAATTTCTCATTAATTCAATCTTTTCTCTTACTGAAAATTTGCAGTAATTTAGAAATGGGCTAATTGTAAGTTTTCCTTTTGCACATCTTTCAAGAAGCAAATAAATAAACACAATTTCAAGGGTAATTTTTACTTGAAAAATTTTTACAAGTAAAAATTTTTACTTGAAAAAGGGTAATTTTTACTTCAATTATGTTGACATTTGGAGTGAATGTATGCTGATGGAAACATTTCTATGGTGAGGCAAATCAATGCCATAGTGTCTAGCTATAGATTTGCTGATCATTCTTCTGTATTCTTTAGAAAGGACCGCTACTAGAATGCATGTTAACCTAGATCCAGGTCCTGTCTCTATTTGATAGTACAGATGACCCTTGAGCAACAAGAATTTGAACTGCAAGTGTCTACATATATGCGGATTGTTTTCAACAGTAAACACTACAGTACTACATGATCCATGGTTGGTAGTATCCACAGATGCCAAACCATTGATATGGATGAACCGCCTATACAGAAGACCGACTATAAGTTATACCTGGATTTTCTATTTTTTAAGGTATTTTTAAATTTTTTGTTTTATTTTATTTTTTAAAATTTATTTATCTTTGGCTGCGTTGGGTCTTCGTTGCTGTGTGCGGACTTTCTCTAGTTGCACTGAGTGGAGGCTACTCTTCGTTGCGGTGCGTGGGCTTCTCATTGCAGTGGTTTCTCTTGTTGTGGAGCATGGCCTGTAGGCGCATGGGCTCAGTAGTTGTGGTTCACGGGTCTAGTTGCTCCGTGGCATGTGGGATCTTCCCAGACCAGGGCTCAAACCGGTGTCCCCTGCATTAGCAGGCAGATTCTCAACCACTGCGCCACCAGGGAAGCCCTAATTACTTAGTGTTTTAATTTAATCTTATGTTTATTTTACTTCTACCTTTTAAAGTATATGTTATTTTTATTCCTAGGAAATTCCTTAAAATAAAGCATTTATTTCACCAGTGTCAGTCTATAATGCTTCTTTAATGTCAGATCAGAGGTAGTGTTTCAAAAGGAACAGTTCTCAAAAGCCACGACAGTTCCTGCCACGTAGCTGAGTTAAAATGAAGACTCTCCACCAGGCAAAATTTTTAAAGCCTAGTCTGAGATATTTTCTGTACTTAAAAGTAAGAAACTATATCGGCTTTAAAAAACAACAAAAACAACTTTATTATTTACATTTTGCATTAATTAAGACAGGGTACCTGTTATTTATTGACATATATAATTGTTTAATGGAATTTTACTATACGTTGAACTTATTTGAAACAACCTAACTTTCTCTTCTGTCTATTTCAGAGTAATTGCCTAACAATGACCTCTCTAAATTTGTAATTTCTGGAATCTGCACTAATTCAGTTCATCTCTGATAAAATGTTCCGATGCTTAGAATTCTCTCAGTCATTCTACAAACTTATTTATGTTGCAAATGTATATTGAGGACGTGCTATATCTAACCAGGTGCTGTGCTGGATGTGATAATCCAGAACATTGGCATTCTGTTCTGAAGGAACTGACATCTGGGTGAAGGATCCAGTCACGGACGAGAACCTGCATGAAGCAAGATAACTTTAAAAAAGGAATACGCGGTATGCGACGGTGAAGGGAGCACCTATCACAACCTGGTGAGGTCAGTGTACCAGGCTGTTTTACAGGGAAGGTGTTGCTGAGCTGAGCCCTAAAGGAAAAGGCTTTGAAGATCGCTCACTTGTGCAAGGGAGGCCTGCCAGTGCAGGCAAAGGCCTGGAAACGTGATCTGCTGACAGCTATGAGGGTGTGTTAGAGAGTCTATATTGCTAGACTTTCAAGTGCATAGGCGAAGAAGAGGGGCTCATTCTCCCTGACTTTATAGTGATCGGAAGATTAGACTTTAGTCCTAAATTCAAATTGCTTCAACCTTAAAAATGTTTGTATCTAAGAGTTTGACTGAAGTCACAGTTCTTTTGTTCTTGAATGCAAGATGTTCTAGAAACGGTCTCTAACCAGGTCTTTCACTTTGGGACAGGAAATGTTCAAAGAGCAAAACTGTAAACCATGGAGTGCTTCTGAGGAGGAATGTTGTTTATGCACCAGCGGAAGCCAAGGCTCAGCGAGCTTGTGGGTTGAGGGAGAAGGAGATGGGGTTCAGGACCCTGGGTTCTGGCTTGTATGGCTCCAGACTGGAGTGACTGGGGAGGGCTGTCCCAGAAGTGTTTCCTAGTCATGAAGTAAAGTCATATGAGAGGCTGTCTCCTTCCCAACTGTTTCACTTTTAACCCAACACAACAAATAGAAAGCAGATTTCCCACACACTACAGAAGAAGATAAAAAGCCTGAGGAAAACTGGACTTCTGCAAATCAGCATAGACTAGCTCTCAAATACTTTACATGAATAACAAATTAAAACAGCAGCCAAGCAGGACAAGGCAGATGGGGGACTGGGTGGAAAACAGAAGCCAGGGCCGAAGATAAGTACCTGATAAAACCATTCTTTTCAAAGAATGCCAAGAACTCAGATTTGAAGATTAGCCTTGTCAACTTCTTAAGTCTCTGATTCCTCTCAAGAAAAGATGTGATGAATAGATGAGTAAATTATAACGAGTTTTTTAGTAGTTGTTTATAAGTTACTTAAAAGCAGTTCTTTTATATATACACTACCAAACGTAAGGTAGATAGCTAGTGGGAAGCAGCCGCATAGCACAGGGAGATCAGCTCGGTGCTTTGTGACCGCCTGGAGGGGTGGGATAGGGAGGGTGGGAGGGAGGGAGACGCAAGAGGGAAGAGATATGGGAACATATGTATATATATAACTGATTCATTTTGTTGTAAAGCAGAAACTAACACACCATTGTAAAGCAATTATACTCCAATAAAGATGTTAAAAAAAAAGCAGTTCTTTTAAGCCTCTTAAATGTTTCAGTATACTATTAATTTACGTTATATAGAAGATGACTGACTTAGCAAATGCACACACTGGTCCAGCCAATTATCACAGACCTCAAAGTAGTAGAGTCAAAACCAATGAGGCTATCCTGATGCATGTTAGCCCACACTGTTAATTTAGCATTTGAAGCTATATTTAAAAGCAAAAACCTATTACCCTTCATATGAGGCTCCATCAGTTATTAATTAAAGATTATGCATTCTGCTTTTCCCTGGTGTGATTCTGTCGTGTTCGACTGTTCCCTGGAACAGTGGTCTTTTATCTCCATCCACCTTCTCTCCCACCTAAGTGTGTGCCACCAACCCATGGAAGATTTGGTGGACATGGACATGAGCCCCCTGAGGACCCAGAACTATCTTTTCAGTTGTGAACTAAAGGTCGACAAAGATTATCACTGTAAGGTGGATAATGATGAAAATGAGCACCAGTTATCTTCAAGAACGGTCAGTTTAGGGGCTGGTGCAAAGGATGAATTGCACATTGTCGAAGCAGAGGAGATGAATTATGAAGGCAGCCCAATTAAAGTAACACTGGCAACTTTGAAAATGTCTGTGTAGCCAACGGTTTCCTTTGGGGGCTTTGAAATAACACCACCTGTGGTCTTATGGTTGAAGTGTGGTTCAGGGCCTGTGTGTATTAGTAGACAGCACTTAGTAGCTGTGGAGGAAGATGCAGAGTCAGAAGATGAAGAGGAGGAGGATGTGAAGCTCCTAAGTATACCTAGAAAGCATTCTGCCTCTGGAAGTGGTAGCAAGCTTCCTCAGAAAAAAGTAAAACTTGCTGCTGATGAAGATGAAGATGATGATGAAGATGACGATGATGATGATGACTTTAATGATGAGGAAGCTGAAGAAAAAGCTCCAGTAAAGAGGTCTGTACGAGATACTCCAGCCAAAAATGCACAAAAATCAAACCAGAATGGAAAAGACTCAAAACCATCAACACCAAGATCAAAAGGTCAAGAATCCTTCAAAAATCAGGAAAAAACTCCTAAAACACCAAAAGGACCTAGCTCTGTAGAAGACATTAAAGCAAAAATGCAAGCAAGTATAGAAAAAGGTGGTTCCCTTCCTAAAGCGGAAGCCAAATTCAGCAATTATGTGAAGAATTGTTTCCAGATGACTGACCAGGAGGCTACTCAAGATCTCTGGCAGTGGAGTAAGTTTCTTTAAGAAAATAGTTTAAACAGTTTGTTAAAATTTTCCATCTTATTTCATTTCTGTAACAGTTGATATCTGGCTGTCCTTTTTATAATGCAGAGTGAGAACTTCTCCTACCGTGTCTGATAAATGTTGTCCAGGTTCCATTGCCAAGAACGTGTTGTCCAAAATGTCTGTTTAGTTTTTAAAGATGGAACTCCACCCTTTGCTTGGTTTTAAGTATGTATGGAATGTTATGATAGGACATAGTAGTAGTGGTGGTCAGACAAATGGAAATGGTGGGGAAACAAAAATATACACGTGAAATAAACTCAGTATTAAAAAAAGATTATGCATTCTTATACATTAAATACATATACACAAAGGCCTCTTTTTTAAAAAAAATAAATTTGTTTTTTTATTTATTTTGGCTGTGTTGGGTCTTTGTTGCTGTGCATGGGCTTTCTCTAGTTGCGGCGAGCGGGGGCGACTCTTTGTTGCGGTGCGCAGGCTTCTCATTGCGGTGGTTTCTCTTGTTGCGAGCACAGGCTCTAGGCACGCGGGCTTCAGTAGCTGTGGCATGTGGGCTCAGTAGTTGTGCCACACGGGCCCTAGAGCGCAGGCTCAGTAGTTGTGGTGCATGGGCATAGCTGCTCCACAGCATGTGGGATCTTCCTGGACCAGGGCTTGAACCCGTGTCCCCTGCACTGGCAGGCAGATTCTTAACCACTGCACCACCAGGGAAGTCCACAAAGGCCTCTTTTTAAGACCAAAAAAACCCAGTTATAAATAGACTGCAAAGCATGATGAACCTCCCTAGCCAATTGGCAGGGTGCTCCCTGTTGCAAAAACATCCCAGCAGAGGAGTCTGTCATCTGTTATGAGGCATCCAAGGATCTGAGTGCTTGGGAGGCAGAGTTCCTCTCTAGCTCTGGGAAGCCCAACTCTGGCTGGGGGCTAAATCAAGAATTACTGTGAAGCTCTTGAAACCTACAGATACAAAAAAAAAAAAACCAAACCTCTCAGATATTTTATATTCAAAGTTTTGGGGGGGCTTCCCTGGTGGCGCAGTGGTTGAGAGTCCGCCTGCCGATGCAGGGGACACGGGTTCGTGCCCCGGTCCAGGAGAATCCCACATGCCGCGGAGCGGCTGGGCCCGTGAGCCATGGCCGCTGGGCCTGCGGGTCTGGAGCCTGTGCTCCGCAACGGGAGAGGCCACGGCAGTGAGAGGCCCGCGTACCGCTAGCTAAATAAATAAATGAATGAATGAATGAATGAATGAATGAATGAATAGAATCCGCCTGCCAATGCAGGGAACACGGGTTCAATTCCTGGTCCAGGAAGATCCCACATGTGCGGAGCAACTAAGCCCATGCGCCACAACTACTGAGTGCGCTCTAGAGCCCGCAAGCCACAACTACTGAGCCCACGTGCCGCAACTACTGAAGCCTGCATGCCTAGAGCCCTTGCTCTGCAACAAGAGAGGCCACCGCAATGAGAAGCCCATGCACCACAACGAAGAGTAGCCCCCGCTCGCTCCAACTAGAGAAAGCCCGCGCGCAGCAAGGAAGACCAAACACAGCCAATAAATAAATTTATTAAAAAAAAAAAAAGTTTTCGGGCTTCCCTGGTGGCGCAACGGTTGAGAGTCCGCCTGCCGATGCAGGGGACACGGGTTCGTGCCCCGGTCCAGGAAGATCCCACATGCCGCGGAGCAGCTAGGCCCGTGAGCCATGGCCGCTGAGCCTGCGCGTCCGGAGCCTGTGCTCCGCAGCGGGAGAGGCCACAACAGTGAGAGGCCCACGTACCGCAAAAAAAAAAAAAAAAAAAGTTTTGGGGGACTTACTTGGTCACCACAATGAGAAGCCCGTGCACCACAATGACGAGTAGCCCCCGCTCGCCACAACTAGAGAAAGCCTGCGTGCAGCAACGAAGACCCAACGCAGCCAAAAATAAATAAATTTATTTAAAAAAAACCAAGAAGAACATTTTCCTTAGAGATAAAAATGGCAGACACCCCTAACATCTAAATAACAAGTAAGGCCCAACATCAGTGAGGCTGCCAGCACAGAAATAATAAAAACAGTTAACATCCAAAAAGGTCTCTTTCCTACCAAAGTTTTAAAAAGTCTCCCTTAAACAATGAGTTAGAGGAAATATAAAAATAAAAAAATAAAAAGTTTTGGGTAGAGTTCTAGAGACAGCAGACTCAAAACATAGGTGAGGCTCCAACAAAGCCTGATGGTAGGGCAGATCAGTACACCTTGCTGCTGATTTAAAAACCTAATCTGCAGTACTGCCTCAAAATTAAGAATTAATGCACTAATACAAACCTAAATTTGTAAAATTATTGTTGAACTCTGCTTCCTAAGAAAGATCTTTCAGGATTCTTTGACTTGCTTAGTTCTTAAGGGCAGTATTAAATGGGATACTATCTTTGTCTAATGTAAATATGGTCACCATCTTATAATCAGGAGACATGAAGTCAGAGAGGTAAGGAATTTTCCTTATACCACACTGCGGAACAATGAGTTTGTAATAGAATTCAAATATTTTCAACCAGTAACTAGAAATGACAACAGTCATATAGCCAACTTTCTATTATCCTGATTTTTAATTCTTTCCATGACTTTTTGTGTTTCTTTGACTCTCCAACCTATAATGTAGGTACTACTGACATTTACCATTTTACATGTGAGGAAACAAGCACAGAGTAGCTGCATAACTGCTCCAGTATCACACACAGCTGGTAAATATGGAGGCAGGAGGGAAATTCATAGTCCATGCTCTTCACCACCCTACTGTTCACCCTTTATGTCTCTACCTACTTCCCCAAATAACAGTTTGTGGGTATTTTGTCTATCAGACACCATGAATGAACTCACCATAGAGTAAGTCCTCCATCTAGACTCAAAGGCAAAACGAAACCACAAGGGTGTCTTTTGGTCTAACAATCTGTGACCCAGGATCTGCTGAGAGGAGGCACCCCACTTGCAATTCCTGCCACAGTCTCTGTGGTTCAGGGCCTCGACCCTCCCTAATCCCACCAGCATTCACATTAGTTGTCATCAAGCATTCTCTCCATGTACAACATTGTTTGTTTTATAGAAACATAAAAACACGTTTCAACCACCCGTCTGTTGCTTAAATCTCCTCTATGATACACTGGCCAAGTGGTCCGGAAATTTGAAACTTCCCATGGTAGCACATTCCATCCTGGTTGGCTTTCACTAAGAAACGATTTCCTCACGTTGAGAAAAAAAAAATCTGTAGCTTCCTTTTATTTTTTCCAATTATAACTATTAGATCTAATCTGTTTGTTTGTTTTTATTTTGAGAATTTAATAAACATTACAGGTCCTACCCCCAGAAAAAATGTAGTCTGTAGCCATGCACAAAAGCTGACAAGCAGACCTCCTAAGGCATATAATGGTCCGTGGGCCTTAAGTTTAGAAACCCTCTTCGATAATAACCCTTCAAATGCTGTACGGGGGAGAGCGCTCTTCCTCTCTGTACTGTGCACCGGGTCCAAGAAGAGACTTGTGTTCTTTTCCCCCCACTGAATTGCATCTGCTTATATTTTGGTCACTCATTTCAGCCCATGGAGACCTTTCTGAACCCTGGTCCTGTGATCTAATCAATTCACTATCCCTCCTTCATAGGCTTCCTATGACACACAAAGAAGTGTGCACATTTAACAAACAGAATATAATCATATGCAGTTAAGTTTGTCACCCCGGAGACCTGCTTCTGTTCCGATTTCTTCATCAGAACCAATTAATTCAGGAATTAGACGAACCAACTCAGAGGATACGAAAACACATGAGAGCCACATGATTGAAGGTCTAGGTACTGACTGCAAAACTTCCTTTTACAGTTTAGCATGTGACCTCAGGACACCCAAGTATTTTCCCAGGCCTAAAGCAGCCCTGCAACTGTAGTCGTCCTAAATAAAACAGAGTGGCTGCCCAGGGGCTAACTCTTTGGCGTGAAGAATTCTCATGGCCCGCAAGCTTACAAATGCCATGGTGGGTAGTAGGGGTTTTTTAATGATTTAATTTACTTGTTTTTAAATGAATTTTTTCATGCTTCAAGAGTAGCTTCTAGTGTTCTAGCATTTTGTGGACAACTTCACATTGATCCTGTCCAAGTACTTTGTAGATTTTATAAATTAACTCATAACACTTCTAGTGTTTGTCATTTCATAACTAAGAGTTTTAATATAGCCAGCATTGTGGAAGAAGATTGAAAAAAGATTTGAGTCAGAGGACCCCACTCTGTCATTAACTAACCAAGTGATCACAAGCAGTTCTTCTCTCCTTTCTGGGCCTCTTATTTCTCATGTGTAAAAGGAGGGAGCTGGGTTACTTCTTCTGTAACGTCTCCTCCAGTTTTCAATATCGTTTTATTCTAATTTTGTTAAATTAGATGGATGCCCTGAAGCATCAGAACTAATACAAATAGCAGTATCTGGATTCCTTTCTGTGCTTTAAACTTCAAGGCTGAAAATATGATTTTAATACACAAGGGCTATCACAAAACATCCTTTCACTATATTAGTGACGCATGGTAGGTCACAGGACACAATCTCTCTATTCCAATGATTCCTAAACTTTGGAAACACCTAGGGAATTTTAAAAATTGATAATGCCTAGATCCTACCCCCAAATGTTCCAATTTAATTGGGAAAGAGTGAGACCACCTGGACCAGCAGAATTATAAAACCTTCTCCAGTTTAGAACCACTGCTCCAGTCCATAGTTTTCAATTCTGAATGCTTACAGGAATCACCTGATAACTTTTCAAAGCCTGCCAATGCCTAGATCCACTCCCAGATTCTGATTCAATTGGCCTGTGGGACCAGGGCATTGACATATTTTTAAACTCTGCAGGTGACTGTAATATGTAGACAGGGTTGGGAGCTACTCCTCTAAACTCTACTTCACAAGTTCCTTCTAGTTGATCGTCCTCACATGCTACTCCACCTCACACTGGCTATTCATCCAATGAAAAAATTTTGGACCTGGTTACAAGTTACAGCACCACCTCCACTATATCAACCTGGTGTCATAACTTCCTGCTTTTTCTCTAGGACCATAACATCTTATCTTGTCAGTTAACCAGTGCTCCCTGTTATGTGACTTGAATTGCGCAGCTATGAGCTCTCAAATGCTTCTTTCAGATTGTAGTACCGCTTCTTTCTATCAATTTCTGTCTGCTTTATGCATCAGTTTTCCCTAGTACCTTGAATGCCTTTGCCCACTATTCCAAACTTCCTCTGCATCCTGGATTATCCTGATAAAATTTCTCCTATGATCCCAACCAACTACGATTAAATGGAGTCTAAAGGACATACCCAACTGAAAAAAAATCTGCCTATTTTCACCAACAGCTAACCAATGCTAGGCACATATAGCAAAGGGATTGGACACACACACACACACACACACACACACACACACACTTTCTAAAACTGTAACACTTTCTTCCATTCAACACTGGCTTCAGTTCTGGACAGGTACCTTAAGAAACACAAGAATCAATCTTGGAAAAGTGCAAAGATGAGAACTGTACATTCTCAAGGGAATTAAGAAGTTACCAAAAGAAGGTGTAAGCAAAGATTAGACCCTCAGTCTAGAAAAATGAAAGCTGACAGTGAATCATTTTTAAATCGTGACTAAAATAATATTATTTTCTCAAATATGGAACATAGAAGCTGAAAGAACAACTTTCTAGGAAAAATAAAAGATAATACTGCATAGTAAGTATAAAACAAAATTATAAGGAGCTTATACAGGTTAAAGATAAATAGGTTCTTTGACGGCTTAGATAAACTTGATAAATGAGATAGAATGGGTTTTTCAGAAAGAAAAATTACTTAACATTTGGGGGGGAACTTTATCAGTTTTTAAAGTACTTTCATACACACACATGTTTTTATTCAAGTCTTAAAAAAATCAGAAGTTAGAGCTGTTCTGAGAACATTCTGAACATTTTGAGGCCAGTATTACAAAGGTATCCAACATCTTCCACAAAAGCTCCTTTGAGATGCTGTCTGATACTGGGCTGGCCAGATATTCGCTCTAGAGGCATTTCTATTCTTTATGACCAGAGGTGGATTTACCATGAATCTAATGAAGCTTTAAGCTTTAATCACTTCTCTTGCAAGGGTTTTTTCCCAGTCTTAATTGGAGCCCTGACAGTAGGTTCCCATGGTTGTATGTTTTTGTCAAATAGCAAAAGTAAGTTGTTATCATCTGTTGTGACTTTTTTTCTTCATTCTGAATATTTATTTTCGAACATACTCTGTATTGGAAACTTTATATTCTTTTTCTTAAATATGGAATGTGGTGCCCCTCCTGCTTATGAGCTATTATTACTAAGTCATAGCATCCTGGTACCCACTGCAAGATCATAAATATCCTCCTCTTTGTCTTTTAACCTTCCTTCTCCATCAACACTCAGCCTTTGAGTTTCAGCTGTTCCTTGCTCTCTCCTCGGTCATATTTCTCCTTTCTGATGACCGTCTCCTCACAGGGAATGTCTTCCCAAGGAAGACTCAGAGTATCAGGTAAAGCTTTCCAGTTATTCCCTTTCTCTTCCCTGGACCAGCTCTCCTCCTTTTCCTCAACCTTGGAGAAGGTTCTCAGTCTGAGAGAACTCAGTTTCTACTTGGAACTCTGTCTGCTGTGTCCTCCCAGCTTTGCCCTTTCATTTCAGTCACTCGCCCTTCTCCTGTTCCTCAGAACCTTTCTTGCTGCCTTTGCCCACACTCAGCACCTTCAGCAGTTATGGTCTCCTTTAGTGGTTTCTCTCTTCTAAATTTCCATTCCTTCCCCAAAAGTAAAAAATACACTAAAGACTGAAAATGTCTTTTATCTTGAGTTGTTTTGGCACAAGTGTCCCAGAAGGAAGGGAGAGAGAAGATGTGTGGCAGTTACTCCTGGGCCAAACTTGGGAGCAGTGCTTTCCCCTGCTGTGGATAAGTTGCCAAAATAGACATTGGGAAATGAAAAAAAAAAAAATTTTTTTTCCTTCCATGAAGTGTGGTTTCCCGCACCTGGAGCCTGAGCGAGGCAGAAAGTGTGGGGATGTGCGTCACCTGAGGTATCCATTTACACACATGCACACAACCATAGAACATGGGTCAGAAGTGTTAGGACTGACTTCAGGAGCTCAGCTACGAAATAAAGATTCCACTGTGTCTACCCTAAACTACCCACCCAATATAGAAAAAGGGAAATTTTTATTTTACAAAGATTTTAATAATGCAGGATTCAGCTCAAAGAACTGTAATACTTTGAAGTTTATCTAGAAGATATAATTAAAACATAGACTATCTCAGTCACTGAATATTTTAGTTATCATGGTTTTTTCTGGTTTAAGCAATACTAAATAGTGATTCTGAAAAATGTTTAAAATATGTTACAATGTTACAGTGTCTTAATTTTTCCTCCCAGAAAACCGTCTAATGGGTTAAATCAGATTTAAGTAAAGACTTTAATAAAGAAGCATTTAAATGAGAGTCCAGGGCAGGATCAGCATTGTGGTTTAATGGAAACACACAGAGTCTGCCAAGATAAAAAGAGGAAGGGATTTGACCTTTGCCTTAGATTTCAGTCTAGGAATTTGCAGTACTTTAATGCTACATATTTTGTTCAACCAACAAAAAGCCACAATGTTTATGGAAGCTCAGGAAAGTCAACTTCTTCTCACTAGATATTCTCAGTACAATAAAATATTAATGCTGTGCTAAAATTATAAATTTTCATATATACAAGAGCAAACTGTGCTGATTTCCTAGGTGCAAAAGATTTAGTAATTAAAATAAGTGAACTTATGGGTAAACACATGCCCCTAGATATTTTTTCACATCTGTCATTTGCTAGCTTCCCAGTGTCAATTTGAGTGCCCCTGTACTGGGATATCTCTTTGGGGAGAAGAAAACTACAGCCTACACAGAGTAACAAAATCCTGTGAATTCCTGACAGTTCTAACATTTTTGACATAAAGATTTTTAGTTAAATATGTATGCCTTGATTTTATCCTACCCATTATCACCACCTTGTTCATTCACTCACTTTCAGTAGCTCAACAGTATACATTCACTGAAAATGCTGAATCACAATGCTATGAGGTATTCATGCAATCTCCTGCTTAGGATTACCCATAATGAAGAAAGCTCAATGATGACTGGCTAAATAATGACCAATATAGAATTTAGTCCACTATTTATATTGCCTATCTTTCACTCCATTCTTGGCTGAGTTCCATAAACCTACATTGCCTCAGGCATGAGGAAACAAAAATACAGGTCAGAGTCTGCAATATTAGACCAGGGCTTACACCATAAAAAAAAAAAAAAAAGGAAAGAAAAAGCTGAAGCCAATGACAAACATGAAAACAGTTTCCCAAAAGGGTTGGACTAGCTTCTTTGAGTCATCACAATAAAAATGGACTAACATTCAGCAGAGTCATCAATGCCACTTACGTCACATGCAGACTAAAAAAAACATCATAGCCCAAACATCATGGAACACAAAGCAGAAAAAGTTGGGTACATCCACCCTCTTCATAGCAGTGGCCACAGCAATCATCTTTCAAATCTCAGAGAAATATCCCAGCAAACTGATACTCAAATGAGTAAATATTTATTCTACGCATTAAAAAATAGTTTCATATAACCTTATGTGTCTTTTCTCCTCACTGTACCTTGCTGTCCTTTTACTCTATTACCTCTGTTTGGCATATAGTTGAATTTTACATATGAATAAACAAATGATGGAAAGAAAATTTAATATCTTGGGATATGATATCTAATTCTAAAAAATAAGAATTCTTAAGTATGCTTGAATTGGGAGAATTTCCTGGGGCAGTGGGGTGGGGGGCTAAAGGACGATGTATTTTTAGTGCACAAAAAAGTTTTCATTAGATATTTGATTTCTTCATTTATTCAGCAAATATTTTTTGTCTATCATCGGCACACCAGGAATTGTTCTAGGTTTCTGTGATTCAATGATCAACAGCACAGGCTTGGACACTGATCTCATAGAATTTACATTCTAGGGTGGGGGGGGAATAGTTAAAAAATAAAAATGAGCACAAAACTAATGATATAGCTATGATTGTGATTGGGGCCAAAATGGTACTTTTTGGAGAAATGGAAAGGTGAGAGCCAGATTGTACAGAGCCTTATATACCATGTTAAGGATTTTCTGTTTTATCCTAAGATAAATGGTAAATATTGTGAAATTTAAAGCAGGAATATACCATGATTAAATTTTCATTTTGAAAAGAATACCCTAGGAGTCTAAAAGTAGAAAGGATTAGAAGAGATGAGAAAAACACGATTATGGCAAGAGTGGGTGAGAGTAAAGGTCCAGCTGGGAGGCTACTGCTGTAGTTTAGGCAAAAGATGATGGCAGTTAAGCCACAGGAGTAGCAGTGGACACATGGAGATGTGACCAGATCCAAGATTCATCCGCAAAGTGCAAGATGCTTATCAAGTAGATAATAGTCAACAGTAACATCAGCGTTTCTGTCATGAGCAACTGGAAGGATGGGGGATGGGAAGACTGAGAATATTAAATAAAGATTAGGTTTGAGGGATAAGTAGGTTTGAGGGATAAAATCCATGAGAGGTAACCAAGAGGAGATAGCAAGTAAATGTTGTACATACAGTTTTGTAGCTCGGAAGGGAGATCTGTGACGGAGAAAGCAATCTCTGAGTCATGGTGAATACATAGTATTTTTTATAAGCTGTGGAAGTGAATGAGATTTCATGGGAAAAGAATGTGGGGTAAGAAAGAAACAGGGTCCAAGACTGATCTTTGAAGAACTCTAATTGCTAAGTAGAGGATGAGGCTCTACCAAAGGTGAATGAAAAGGGTTGGCCAGATGGGGTAGAAAGAACACTAGATTGTGTGTTACACTAAGTTGTGTGTTACAGAAGCCAAGAAAAGAGAGAATCTCAAACAGATAAAGTGATCACGCAGGGAAGTCAAGTAAGAGGAGGATTTTGCAATGGGGCCACCATTGAGATCTTAGCCAGGACAGTTTGAGTGGCATGGTAGATTGGAGAGAACTGAGCTATGAAAGGGAAGTGAAGGCATTAGGAAAATGTGCATACAATAACCCTTTCCAGAAGCCTGATCATGGACAAAATTTTGAGGTTCTATTCTTGGTTATGTAGACTGCATTTCTCCATTTGTGAAATGAGGGTGTGAATATAATCATATTCAGAAAATAACTCAGAAATGCAAGGGAAAAGCCCTGTGATTGGCATCACTCAATTCAGTTGATTTCAAATAATATTTATTGAGCACATGATAGATCCTGGGACACAGAGATGAATAGGACAAGGTGCATTCTTGCCAAGAGCTTATGATTCAATGGAGGAGACAGAATAAAACCCATAAATTTTTTAAAATGCAGTAAGTTTGAAGATGAAAGTATGCGTGATGTGCCATGAGAGAAAAGAAGAGGGGCATATAGCCCAACCAGAAAATCTGAGAAACTTTCTGGAAGGGAAGACACGTGAACTAAGCTGTGGAGAAGCAAATAGGAATTAGCCGAGTGGTAAGTAAAGATACACCACGGAGGGAATGTATGAACATAAGCAAAGGCCCAGAGAGGTGGAACACAATTTAAATTCTGTGTACACCCTGTCCATGATTTGCTCAGAGCATCTGCAAACACGTCAGCTACTAGAATGTAAAGAGGAGTGTGAGAGTTAAGTCTGGAGAGGTAGACAGGCCAAGCTCATGATGAACTTGTGTGCCATGTTAAGAAGAGTTGACTTTAGTAACTATCTGGATTCAAATTTAAGATCAACCATCTATTAGTCCTGTGACTTTGGACTATTTCCTTAGACTCCCAGAGCTTCAATTTCCTCAATGAGAGTTTTTATTTTTAATTTCCTTAAATGAGAGCTTAAATAGTACCTACAACCTAATATGAAAATTTCATGAACTCTCAATTAGGGTTAAAAATTATCTGAGCAGGAAGCAGCCTTAGACTCACCCAATCTACTTATTATATATATATGGAAACTGAGTCCCAAGGAGATGAATAACTTATCCAAGTTCATGCTTTGAAGAAGCAGCAGAGCCTACGGCAAATCTAAGTTCTATTATATGACACTACGGAACATTCCTTTCTTCCAGGAGTTAAAAAGAAGTTTGAAGCAACCAAAAAATCAAAGGGGTGGCAGAGGACAGGATTTCAAATGCCAAAGTGTCAGTAGAGATGACATTTTCTGATGATGAGCAACAAACTGAAGGTTGAGAATTAAGACAGGGACAAGGCTGGGATGTGCTAGTCACTTTCTTTCTTCCTGGTGCAAATCACCATGAACTCACAGCTTGCTACGTATATCGCAAGAGGCATGGGTTTTGACAGAAGCCAGGCTAGGTTCATATCCCTGTTCTGCAATTTATTAGCTGTGAGACTTGAGTCATCTCTTTTCTGTATCTGTAAAATCTGAAAATTATGCCTCACTGATTCTTTGAATAAGTTAGTATATATGGACATGCTTAATATATTGCCTCACACAAAGGAGGCACCTGAGTATTTGTTTTCTTTATTCCTTCTGACAAAAATACAGGGCAGACCACCACAGGTACAAGATGAGCCCATTTAATGACATATACCCAGACAATTTATTCTCAAGATCCCCCAGGGAATATGGACGTGGATGATAGACTATCTTATAGACTATTCTCTATCTTCTAGGTTTCATACCAATCTACTAAGTCCTGGACAGCTGATGACAGATTAGTCAACAGCTCAGAGACCAAAGATCAGAGTCTGAATTGACTTGGTGGAGCTTTTAGCTAACAAGAAAGGGACATGTGATGGGTTAGTAGGACAGGTGTGGTGTCTACGATAGAAATAAATGCAACTGAAGGTAAGAAAATGAAAATGGGTGAAGTAGAGAAAGAAGTTGTCAACCAACACGTCATGGTCTCAAACATAAAAATGCTCTGTGTGGGCAGCCATAAAATGTTCTCTCTGTAATTATTAACAGCTATGGCCTGAAAATTATTTTGAGTTCATTCCAATGTAAATAGTAAGACAGGAAGAGTAAGCACTTTTCTTTTACTGCATGACCTTTAAGGAAGAAAGCATAAAGATTTGCTTAAAGTAGCCATGGAACTAGTTCCATCAAATTCACATGACTGGGTACACTCCAGCCCTCTGATGAACACAGCAGAGAACGAACCCTAGGCCGGGGGTGCGTGAGGATTTGAACCATGTTTCATTGCCGCTTCTTTTCTTCCCTGAAACTAGCTGACTTCTCTGTTTGGGGCATGTGGTAACATACACACTTCCTGTTGAAACAGCCAGGCAAAAACAAAGGCAGACTAACCTCTCCCCATGCTCTTAATCTTGAGCCTCACAAGTATTTTATTTGCCAAAGTCATACCACATATCAACTCTCTTCACATTTCCCAGTCTACAGTTTTCTAAACCTTTCTATCACAGGCTAGGGGAGGACAAAAATGAATCTCTCTATAACTCCCTCTCCCTTTTTCTGCTTAAGAAATTCTGATAAGAAAAAATTAGGAAATATAGATGAGTCTCATTCACTTTTCAGCTATTCACTGAGTACCTCCAATGGGTCAGGTGCTCTGCTAGGTACAGGAGACACAAAGATAATAAGACATGGATCTTGCCCTCGGGTACTCAGCCTAGTACAGAGACAGACAGGAAAACTAGTCATTGTACTGCAGTGTAACGAATGTAATGAAAGAGGTAAGCAAGGGATTAAAGGGGCTCATCAAGAAAACATTCAAGGCAGATCAAGAAAACATTCATGAAAGAGTATTTTGAGTTGAGTCAAGATGAAAGAACAGGACTTTGCCAGAGAAAAGGGCATAAGGTCAGATGTAACAACACAATAAACACAGGGATGTATGAAAGGACCTGCCAAATTTGAGTATCTGCTAAAAGTTTGTTATTGATGGAATAAGGGTACAATAGAATGGAGTAGGATTGGGGAAATGAGGCCAGAAAAGGGGGCAGAGGCTAAATTATGAAGGGTTTTATATGCCATGATAGAAACATTTTAACTCTATCCAGAAGGTCATAGATACCCATTGAAAGGTATTAATCCAGGGAGTGAATAACTAGATTTAACCTCTAGAAAGGTCATCCTCAGCAGGGTGGAGGTGGAGACAGGATTGGATGCGGTGGAGAGTCGAGATAGGATTTCCAGTGAGAAAGTCACTGTGTTGGTTCATGTGAGTTATGATGGGAACCAGAACTAGAGGACTGGCAATGGGAATGGAGGAGAGGAGGCATATTTGAGAAGTATTTAAGATTAGCCAACTAATTAAATGTGTAGATGAGGGCAAGGGAGAAGTAATGGTAGATGAACACCAGACTGGGGGCTTTGGCTTCTGGGTAGGTGGTGGTAAAATTAGCTGAAGTAGAAACATGAAAGGACATTAAGGGGAAGATTTGTGTGAATTTATTTTTTAAATTTTTATTTATTTATATTTTTATTGTGTCAAGAACACTTAGAATGAGATCCATCTCTTAACAATTTTTTCAATGTAAAATACAGTATCGTTGACACTATATGTACGATGCTGTACAGCAGATCTCTGAAACTTAAATCATCTTGCTTAACTGAAACTTTATGCTTGTGGAATAGTAATTCCCCATCTTCTCCTCTCTCTAGCCCTGGCAACCACCATTTCACTCTTTCAGTCTATGAATTTTACTATTTTAGATCTTTCATGAGTGGAATCATGCCGTTTGTGAAATTAGAATCTCAAAGAGATATTAGCACTCCCATGTTCACTGCAGCACTATTCACGATAGCCAAGATGTGGAAACACCCTAAATGTCTATCCACAGATGAATAGATTTAAAAAAATGTGGCATATACATACAATGGAATTTTATCCAGCCTTTAAAAAGAAAGAAATTCTGCTATATGTGGCAATGTGGATGAATATTGAGGACATTATGCTAAGGGAAATAAGCTATTGTGAACTTCTCACAGGATACTAAGTTGATGCTGTCCAATAAGTACTTAGATATACATCAGCTGAATCTTCAGCTGAAGTAGAGAAATTTCTGAAGAAAATCAAGACAAATCATAAAGTTAAGGAGGCAACCAAAAAATTGTACATGACATTCTCTGCCTCTAGAAGTCAGATTTGCTTAGGAAATCAAGTAGTAACTAAAGAACTTTAAGAAACATGTTTTCATTTTATTATCAAAACAGGAACAGAGGAAGACTGGAAACAAAATTGAGGAAAACACTGTATGTTATACATGAAAGTTAAGAGTGTAAATCCTGAGTTCTCATCACAAGGAGAAATATCTTTTTCTTTTCCTTTTCTTTTGTAGTTATTTGAGATGATGAGTATTCACTAAGCTGACTGTGATAATCATTTCATGATGTATATAAGCCAAATCATTATGCTGTACACCTTAAAAATACAGTACTGTATGTCAGTTACATCTGACATACAATACATCTTCCAAAACAATTTGAGGAAGATAGGCTGATTAACCTGGAGGATGAGAAAGATTTCCTAAGACGAAAGACTGAGATCCTAGTGGACACCTTGACAGATTTAAATGAAGGCTAATAGGCCAGGAGAGACTAATATGAGAAAGGGTGCTCCATGTCTAACTGCTCTTCAGAGGGTTTTAGAAAGGGGGAAGATGGGTCAACTGCTATCAGATCAGAAATTGTGCCCTCCTGTAACAGCTCTGAGAGGGCAGAAAACGATTGAGAAGCATCTCCTTAAAGTCACAGAGACTGCAAATCAATTGGGGAACTTTAAATATTTAGAGAAGTGTACACAGTGTTTACAGAATATCTGGACGGGTATGATGGGGGAAGATAAGGAAGATCAGCGTAAGATGCTCAGGGCATTACTGGGTAACGAAGCAGAAACAATGAATAAGCAGAAACTCTGGGCATGTATGAAGTAGAAAAAAAGTTAGGGTTAGAGGTAACATAGTTGATCGGCAGTGACAAGAGCAGTATAAGCAGTCAACAAGGAGCTGAGTCACCATTATCATGGGCTCAATATTTCACACTGAGGAAGCCACAAAATAACCCAGTCCCCAAGAGTGTTTCACCTCCATGTGGGCCACTTACAGGGCTATTCCTCTTTCCATGAAATTTCTATTACATTATTTCTACAAATATATTTATAATTAAACTCCCTCAGTACCTGGGGGTAGTCTGAGATCATACTGTTCTCTCTTTTTCTGGCAGCCAAAACTGCATAAGATACCGCTCCAACTTTTTTAAGCAGTTAACTACACACTTCTTTTAGTGTGACAGCCAGAAATGAGTGAAATAGGTCATAATGTCCAACAAGAAGTCAAGAGAAATGATCACCCTCTCCACTCTGAACATCATCCCCTTTTGCTGGCAGCCTCATTGCACTGCTCGTAATGACCTTTCTGTCCATTAAAAGCCTCAATTCTTTTATTATTTATTTATTTATGAAACATACACTTATGGAACTTCTATCATCTACCAAGCACCCTATACGAAAGGAACTGGAGGATGTAAAAGAGAGTAAAAGCAAACACAGTCCCCTGCCTTCATGTAGTTTAGCATCCAATGGGGGAGACAGGCACTGAGCCAATAATCACACTCATGAAAGTATCATCTATCACACATGAGGGAGGAGGTGGCCCAGGACCACTCATGCTCCCCGTAAGACTGCCTTCCCTTGTCTTCAATCCCTCCAGTAGCACGAAAGAAGAGGGTGCTGCACAGCTCCCTAACAAGAGAGGCTTATAATCCCTCTACCACTATCTACACTTTATCCCAGTTTCCTGCAGTTAGCACAAAAGGTCCAGGTCTCTCAGGAGTTCCCACAAACCCAAACCCCCTAACTCCTTAAGCCTCTGACTTCAGCTCCACCCTAACTCCTACTCCTCAAGCTCTTCTGCTCTCCCCTGAAGAATGCCCAGTCCAATATCAATTCAAATCCCCCTAATAAATACATAAATACAAATAAAATCCCCAATGTCCTCAAAATTTCCATGCATGTTCCTATCACCTTTGTGTTCCACCCCAAATCTCCCGCTCCCCTGAGGAATCTGCTTTCCCTGCAGTCGTCTCTGGTGGTGGCTCTTCTATCTCCCTGGGCCTGGAGGGGTGAAATGTGTCTTCCTTGCTCCTCTTCTAAATCTTTTTCTCTCTCTCATTCCTAACCCCTCCCCCCTCCCCCCCTCTCCCAGGCTCCCGCTTTGAAATTCGTGTCATCAGATTATACAACCTATTACCTTCCTTACAGGACCCTTTGGCTCACCTGCCCCTCTTTCTTCTCACCTTTAAGCTTCTTCCAACACCATAACCCCACCCCGCTCTCTTCCCTGGACCTAGTCCAATCAAAGTTTTGGCCCCTATCGCTCCATGGCAACTGCCCTTTTCAAGATCACCCATAACTGCGGCAGTGCTCAATCCAGTGGTCAGTCACAGTCCTCATCTGGTTTTGCTTGTCCTCAATATTTGGCACAGGCTGACCGCTACTTTCTTGCAACATTTCTATCACTTGACTTCCAGAACCTTATACATCCCTGGTTTTCCTTCTAATTCACTGGACCCTCCTTCTTACTGTCTCCTGCTCATCCTTTCTCAACTTCCTCACTCTAAATGCTCGGGTCACCTTGGACATTTCTTCTCTAGTTCACTTGCTCTCTGGATGATATCATCTAATATTTTTACTTTAAGTGATGTTTACATGCCAAAGACTCACACATTTATATCTATAGTCCAGACCTAGGGTAACCAACTCATCCCAGTTTTCCCAGGACTTTCTTGGTTTTAGCATCAAATGTCCCATGTCCCAGGACCTCCTCAGTCCCAGGCAAACCAGGATGGCTGGTCACCCCACCCAGACTTCTCCCCCAAACTGTAGATTCGTAAATCCAGCTACCTACTCTCTAACTCCACTTGGATATGTACTAGGCATCTTAAAGTTGACGTGTCCAGACTGACCCTTAACCTTTCCTCTCAAATCTGCTTCTCTCATAGACTTGCCCATCTCAGTAAACGGTGACTCCATTCTTCAGGTTACTTATGCCATTAACCTTAATGTAATCCTTGATTTTTTTCTTTCTTCTGTAACTCATCTTCAATCTGTCAACATATTCTGTTGGCTTTCCTTCAAATGTATCCAGAATCTGACCACTTTCCTCAATTCTACTGTTATTACCTTGACCAAACCACCATCATATCTTGTCTGGATGAGCACAGACAAGTTTAAAACTGACATCTCTGCTCTACTCCCCAACCCCCATCCACACAGAGTGTTTATTGCCCAAACAGTAGCCAGTGCAATCCTTTGGAAACGTATGTCAGATCACGTCCTTTGCTTAAATTGCGTAATTACTCTCCACCCACTCAGGCTGAAAGCCAAAGTTCTTACATTGACCTTTCAGGTCCTACTTCACCTGACCGCTCTCTGTCTTCATCTCCTGCTATCTGCATGTCCATTTACTCTCTTCCAAACATGCTGGCCTTATGGTTGCTCTTTAAACACATCGAACATGCTTCTATCTCAGGGCTTTTGCCCTTACTCTTCCCTCTGCCTGGCGTAGTCTGCCTTCAGGTATATGCAAGCTTCACCCTCTAGTTCAAATGTTGCCTCATTAGTTCCTCCCTGACTATTTAAAATAGCATGCACTTGTGCACACACATGCACTTCCTATCTTCTCTCTCTGATGTACTTTTCTCCATAACGCTTAACACCAATGGACATCCTTTACATTTCACTTGTTGATGTCTCCTCCATCACTAGATGACGATCCTTAGGAAGGAACTGTTTTATTCACCACTATATCCTCAGCACTTAGAACAGAGCCTGGCACACAATAAATATTCAACAAATATGTGTTATGTAAACAAATGAATGAACTATAAATTGAGATAAGAGCTCCAGAGGGCAGGACTGTACAGACTATGTAATGTGTAACAAAGGAATCTCAGCCTAGAGAGTTAGGGAGGGCTTCCCTATGGAAACACACCTTGAATGGAGACCTGAAGGATGAGTAGGTATTAACCAGATGAGGATGAGAAACATTTCAGACAGAAGGAACAACCTATGCAAAGGTTTTGTAGCAGGAGACTTCAAAGTGTGTTCAAAGAACTGAAAGAAAACCCATATGCCTGTGGTACAGAGAACAAGGAGGATATTTCGAAGACTAAGCTGGGCAGGTATACAGGGGCATGGTTTTTATCTTAATGTCTTAATAAAAAGACATTAGAGGAACTTAATCTGGGGGTAGATGTGTATATGACCCAATCATATTTGTGTTATGAAAATATTTACTCAGGCTGTTGTGTTAAATGGGGTGAAGGGGGCCAGAGTAGAAACACTGAGACCAGATGGACCATAGCAATAGTATGGGTGAGAAATGATGGCCCTATAGACTAATAAGGTAGTAGTGGAGATGAATGAGTGACAAATTCTGAGATTCTAGGAGTTAAAATGAACAAAGTCTTGAGAGGAGTTAGAGATAGGGAGGAGGGAGAAAGAGGTATCAATGATGATGCCTAAATTGACTAACAGAAGAGAGAGTAGTAATATTTGCTGATTGGGGGGTACTGGAAGAGGAACTGGCTTGAAAGGGATGGTTTAAGAGTTCCATCTTGGACATGCTAAGTGTGAGGAGACTTTCAGACATCCAACTCCAAGAGAAATTTGTTGAGCTATTGGACACACAGCACTGGAGCTATGTAGAGATCTGGGCTGGAGAACAGTGTTTGGAGACTATCATTGTTAAGATGGTAATGAAGGCTTGAAATTGATGAGACAGCTGATTTTTTGCATGAGTTCCTACTAAGCCACATCTTTCCACCTCTGTACTCACACAGATAACTTTTCAGATAAAAGCACAATTATAATTTTACTCTTAATTTCGTTGTGTTAGATTCAGATTATTGCTGTCACCTGTTATAATTTTTTTAAGATTCTCATTCTTGGTTTCCCTCTCCTCTTTCAGCCTTGTATATCCTGCACTACTAATGATAATCAGTAGCAGCAGCAGCATGGCATGAATGTTTCTAATCCATTAATAACCACATGGAACCAAACAAAATGTAAATGTTGTTTTTGGTACCCCACTTGGGACCTCCCTCCAGAGAGGCACTAATAGAGGCAAATCCATGTCAGATCAGTCACAGCAACAGTCCAAAATTCATCCAGCTATTCAACAGCCCATGATGTCTCCCAAGGATAGCATGAGAGAACTTGTAAAATTATTTATGCGTCAGGCAACTTCAGAAGCATTACAAGCATACTCTTAAACCTGGTGCTTAAATCCCAGTTCCTTTGTTTGTGACAAGTTTGAGCAAGTTGCTGAAACTCTCTGGGTTATAGTTTCTATTTATAATATACTGATCACAATATCTGTCCCACAGATCTACAGAGAAGATTAAGTGAGATGATGCATGCAAAACACCTGGCACCTAATATATGTACACAGACAGGAGCTTGTTTACTTTTGTGTTATTATTACTACTACCATTTCCCCCAAATCTATGTGCATCTAATTTACTACCAGGTTATATCTTTTTTTTTTTTTGATAACTTAGTGGGCTCAAGGGAGGATCATAGCCTTATTCCAGCAGATAATAGCAACATAAGAAATCATATTTGTGCAAAGTTGGTCATAAGATGGGTGAAAAGAGTTGTCCAGGAATAAACTACCACTGAGGAATATTTTCAGATACAGCATAGGGGATGGAAGGACATTACTGGTTGAGAGTGAAAATCAAATTTAACAAAGTTTCTTTTTGTTCAAATGCTGGAAAGCATAGACACGTACCTTTATTATCAATTTAATGCTGAAATATTTACCACTAGCTAAATGTCTTAGGTACCTAGAAAAATAGGGTACTTACAGAAATTTACATTGTAGAAAATATTGAATTTTAGTGGAAAATAAAACTTATAATGGAATTTTACTGAAATCTGGTCTTTTTCTAAGAAAGTATGCACAGGGAAAGCCAAAAGGAAGAGCACAGCTTTTGGAGTCAGACCTAGGCTGGAAATCTAGCTCCCTACTTACACACCGGGTTGCCATTAGCAAGCTTTGCCATGTGTCTAATCTTCAATTTCCTCATCTACCAAATGTGAAAACTAATGTCAGCGTCATAAGGTTTTTGAGTGCATGAAATGACTTACCATATGCAAAGTGCTGTATACAAAATAAGCATTCAATAAATGTTAGTTCCACCTTCCTAAACACTGCTAGCTACGCAAAGGTAAACAATAGGGAAATAAAAGCCTTATTTTGTTCAAATGAACTGCACTGCACCCAAGCTATTCTAATAATACACTCTACAAGCTTCTTACTATCTTTCATTTCCAGCACTTATCTTCACAAACCTATCTTGGGGATCCCACCATTCATTACAGCCAAGAGAAGACAATGAAACAGTATCTATTTTAAAACACTTGCTAAAAGCTCCAGAAAGGAAAATCTATTTCTAACGATTTTGTGTTTAATCCCATGACACTTGGTAGATGAAAAATGAATCTCATTCTTTGATTGTAACTGTTCTTAGAAGTCACTGCATTTAAATATATATATATATATTAATCAGTATAATACATGCATGTGGTGACAAAGCAAAAAGGACTCATGATGAAAGCAAAAATAACATTCTCATCCTTCTCTTCTCACCTTCAGTACACACCCTAAAGACAAACTCTTTCGGTTGTTTCTGTTTCTAGTTTTGGTGGTTGCCTCCCTAATTCTAGATATCATGATTTTATCTCTGTTTTGATTCATCCACTTTAGACATAGTATCTAGTGAATCCCGTATATGAGAGCTTAAAATTTAGGTCACTTACTCATCTCTATTCCTCTCAATGTATGTTATCATTATTTATAGTTTTTCTGTTGGTTATCTTTACATCTTTAATAATATATTTCAACTCTAGTTTTTATTCCAACAGCTTTGGCAGTATCTGTGGCAGCTACATGTCCTAAAAGCATAACGTAATGTAAGCTCCAGGAAGGTAAGGAGTTTTGTCTTATGTTTTTCCTTCTGTTTCCCAAGTGCCTAGAACAACACCTACACCCAGTAGGTTCTCAGTAAATATTTGTCAAGTGAATGAATAAATGACTATGCTAATGGTATCAGTGTATTAACATCCTTACCTTTCCTTCTACACGTCCTTTCTCCCATCAGCTCACTTAATTTTTTACATTGTAAAATTATTAATATTTATATATTGTCCTGTAAACACAGTAAAGCCTTCTACATTTTGTCCATAAGTGACTTAGGGCTACTTGTCTTTGCTTTCCCCAAACGTTGTTCAGTTTATTTAGTAAGGAGGCCCCTACACACCAACTGCCTACGTATTGGTTTGGGGAAGGGCGAATGAAGTACCCACTGGTGGCTATGGTTTCATCACAGACCTCCAGTGAATCCCTTGGTTTCAACTCCAGTTCTCGCTTGCTTGTGGTTGATCCTGAGGCCAGAGACTCTGGGATTCTGAAGAGCAGATCAGCTCTTATCTCCTTATAGTTCCTTATCTATAAAACTAAGGCTCTTCCAGCCTGTTTCATTCACCAAGACATTCCTGTTCATTTTCAGTCTCCCAGAAATTTGTTAAAATCATTTGCTTGGGAACTTCCCTGGTGGCGCAGTGGTTAAGAATCCACCTGCCAATGCAAGGGACACTGGTTCGAGCCCGGGTCCGGGAAGATCCCACATGCCGCAAAGCAACTAAGCCCGTGCGCCACAACTACTGAGCCTGTGCTCTAGAGCCCGCGAGCCACAACTACTGAGCCCACGTGCCACAACTACTGAAGCCCACGTGCCTAGAGCCCATGCTCTGCAACAAGAGAAGCCACCGCAATGAGAAGCCCACGCATTGCAACGAAATATAGCCCCCGCTTGTTGCAACTAGAGAAAGCCTGTGCACAGCAACAAAGACCCAACGCAGCCAAAAGTAAATTAAAAAATATATATATTTGCTTGTTGAATTGGTTCATCCGCACCTTGATTTTCTTTATTGCTAGTGGCTTATTTCTTTTTGTGCTTTTCTACTTTTATTTCAGTAGATGTTAATATGAAAATGTGTACCTCATTTGTCATCTTAAACCAGAAATGTTACAAGTAATTTCTTAATGTTTTATTTCATTTGTGTGTATGTGAAAGGGATTATAGAATACACATGATTTGCTGTAGGCAATTTCTTTTTGCCTTTCCTGCTCTAAGTGCGACTGCCCACGTGAACAATAACATAGTCAATATGTGATTGTTGAGTCTCTTAACTTTTCTTTCTTATTTTAAATTGAACTCTGAGATTTATGTTAATTCCATGATTCATCTTTTTAAGCCACGTTAAAATCTTTTTTTTTTACCAAAATGCATTTAAAAATAAGAAAACGCATTTAAAAAAGAATATCCCTTTCCTCCCACGCACACTATGGATGAGGACAAATCCTACCTCAGAGAGGAATAGACAAGAGGAGAAGGGAGGAGGGGTGAATGAGCCACTGTGTCCTAACTTCCTGCTTATGTGGCCATAGAGCCAACGTACTGACTCAGCCAATATTTTCCAAAAGGGGATGAGGCTGGAGAATTCCAGAAAAAGAGGTCCAAAGATCACCTACACTTATCACACTTCCACCTGAAGAAAAGCAGTTCTCTTACCAAATACATTCTTTCATCTAACAAACATTAGTTTGGAAGAAAGGAGTCTCATATTTATTGATCATACCATGTTCTAACTCTTCTACCTGTATTCCTTTTTTTTCATGGTTACAAGAAACCATGAAAAGGAAATAGGTATTACAGCAGACTCTTGTCATTTGAAGATTTAACATCGGAGATTTTGGCTATTTGCCAGTAACTCCAAAAGTTTAGGACTTGGCATTTTTCTAAAGGATTCACTTGAAGCTGATGCCCCCGTGGAGGCTGAGGTTGCAGAGCAAATGATAAACCAGTGAGTGAGATGGGATTATTGGCGAGCATCTCTATTTCACTTTGAGTTTGCTTTTCTCACATCTCTTTCCTATCTATGTAGCTCTCCAGAAGCGTTCCAGTAGTCTTCTTGCATTTAAGGCTTGCATGTCTCAAGATTATCCCTTGAGTATTTCAAGGGTCTATTATAATCAAGACATAAATTAATGTGACAATGTTTACCCAGGAAAAAATGGCAAACTGGGACTCGAGACCATTTTTCTAGACTCTAAAATTCATGCTCTTCCTTAGCTCACCCACTGAGCTTCCTCTAATGCTGGGGACAGAAATGCAGCAATAACTTTTGTCCCCACCAAGTCTGAGGCCCCATAAGGAAGGCTGCACCTCTCCCAGCAGCAAACTGGGCTTCAGGCAGTTTATGGGTCCTGTGAAGTTCAACCTGTCAACAAGGAGGCTTATCTTTTCTTTGTTTGCAGGAAGATACAAAGCTAACTCCCTCCTGAGGACCAACAGAATAAGATGAGCAAACACAAGTCATTCAGTTGAATCAGTCAAATGACCAATTTAATAACAGGTAAAGATGTGTGACCTGAAGAGAATATGTATTAATCGTGAAAAATTGACAAAGAAGCCAAAATCGAGCTCAAAAACAATGGTCTTAAGTTCTGCCAAATTCAGAGGGAGCCTATGACTTAGGCAGCCCATGGTTCACCAGCTGCATGACCAGCTGGCAGAGTTTTCTACAATTCCAATGTTCTCATCCATAATAAAGTGAAACTTAAAAGTCTTCCAGTTATTTTTAGCAATCACTAAACCAGTGTCTTTGGGCATGGGAAATATTTTGTCAATGACCAAATCTGCTTCTCGCTCCAAAATATCTCATCAACATGTTTCCTTCAAACCAATTAGCTCTGTTTCAGTAAGAAGAAGTTTGCCCAGAATCTCTTTAAAGAGATTAATGAGATCAATTCTTCCATAAAACTACCAGCGTATAATAGGGCCCTAAGTGCCCATCCTCTGACTGAGGCTCCAACAGATACTTGTGAGTTTTTCCTACTTTGTGTGGCATACTCTACTTGATATGAATGTTTTGGTTTGGTTTGCTTTGGGGGATTTTTTTCCTCCAAGAAAAAAGTTCAAAAATAATTTCTTAAAACCAGATAGCATCTGGGCCTCAGGCAGCTTAGTTAGCTGAGATGCCCCTAAATAAGTATTATAATCATTTAGAAAGTACCTAGGCCAGATAATCAGTGAGATTATTAGTGTTTTCTCCTAAAGAACACAGTACAAAGAAAAAATAAAATCTAATTCAATTTGCACAAATAACAACCCAGTACATTCATGAGACACTTCAGAATTACAGAGTAACTTCACATCCATTACTTCATTTAGTCCTTACGAGGTTCTTGTGAGATAGATATTATTCTCTTATTTAACAAGTCAAGTAACTTTCCTGAGGTGACACAGATGCTATATGACCAAACCCAACTCCATTTATTATATATATTATTCCTTTACTGAGGACAAACGTGGTGCCCATACTAAGTGAGGTGCTGGGGTTACAACAATGAGTGAGACAGTGTCTTTCTTCACACTGTGTTTGCAGTGTGTGTACACATATTCTCAGTAAAATGTCTAACACTTGCTGGAATGAGCTAGAAAGCAGTCTTTTTGCCAGCAGACAAGAAAACTCCAGCCAGGCATGGTTCCAATTCAGCCCACCTGCCCTGCTTGGGCTTTGACCTTGATAGATCATAAATCATGTGAAAAGATGCTCAGGGCTCCCCTGGTGGCGCAGTGGTTGAGAGTCCGCCTGCCGATGCAGGGGACACGGGTTCGTGCCCCGGTCCGGGAAGATCCCACGTGCCGCAGAGCGGCTGGGCCCATGAGCTATGGCCGCTGAGCCTGTGCGTCCGGAGCCTGTGCTCCGCAACAGGAGAGGCCACAACAGTGAGAGCCCCGCGTACCGCAAAAAAAAAAAAAAAAAAGATGCTCAGTCACGGTGCCAATTCTGTTCAGATCCATACAAGTTACCAAGAAAGCTTTTCAGCAACCTGATTTATCAGATTGTTGTTATGAGAGCAGTTAGTGTCACATCCATTGTGCCAGGTTGCATCAGTGTCCAAGCTCCGCCCTAGGAAAAAGTAAGGGCAACTCTTGAAGTTGCAGTCACTAAGAGGAAATCATGACCTGAAAGAGGTCACATACAACCACTTATACCAGTTAGATGTGAATAAACACTTTTTTCTGCCAATATCTAAAATGGGATACAGTAACATGAACTAGTATTCACTCTGATGTCCCCTAAATTCCACTGAAATATTGTCAGAAAATCAATATGTAAAACTTTCAAACCATTGGCCAAAGGCACAGATAGCAGTCTGATTAGTGGAGAGTTATGCCAGCAGGACATGTAAAACCTTACAAATGACCGGGACCTGTGTCAGCTTCACCCCTTCACCTCTTCCACCTGCCTGCTTCTCTGCACTGAGACACCCTCCTCTGGTATATTCAGGAACAGGTTCCGTCCCCCTATATCTTTCCTGAACTATATACCCAGGAGTTGCTCCTCCCTACTCTTTCAAGTTCTGGCATCTGGCATGATTCATTTTGCAGCTGGGAATCCTCTAGAACTTGCAGTCAGAGTCCCCTTTGAGGGAGGCTGCCACTCCTTCCCATGGGACCAGCAGACAAGACAGGCCTATCTTGTTTCTGCTCAGCCCACGTGTGTGTCACGGCCCCAGCCCCACAAAGCTGTATGATGTATCAGTCTTATCCAAACTGCCTACATAGCTAAAAACACTGGGCCAAGAGAGGAGTAACCTAGTTCAAGAGAAATAGTCCAGGAGAAAAGCACCCAAAAATTTTAAGCCCTTATAGCAATTCCTAGATGGACGCTCCCCAGATCCTCACCCTGTTGCCCAACCTGCCCCTATCTGGTGTAATCTCTGCACTTTACATAACCTCTACTATGCAAATCGCCACCTTTGGCAAACCCCACTCTTAACCACAGTGGTTACCCTTCCCTCACTGTTCATTACCCCCAAATCATTCCATCCAAAATAAATCCCCGAGGTGTTCCAGCTCGACAGTCCAGAGTGGCATGTGGAAGTCTCCATCACGCAAAGCAATCCAGGGTAGATGTGGACATGTCACATCCAGGTCCACCCTGAGAATTTCCCATTAATGAGAGCTACAGACACTCCCCTTCCTTCAGATATCCAGGAAATGGCTGTTAGCTCAGATACACACATCTCTAAAGGACAAACTTTCACTCTCAGAGATGGTATAGCCAGAGTTTAACCAGAAATCACAGAATAGTGGCCACAGACATGTTTTATTTAAGCCCTTACATTAAAAAAATTAATCAGTTTCTGGAGTGGACAGAACAACCCCCTGCCCCCAAGCTGTGCATGTCCTAATCCCCAGAACCTGCGAATATGTTACTTTCCAAAGCAAAAGGGACTTTGCAGATGTGATTAAGTTAAGGATCTTGAGATAGGGAGGTTATCCTGGATTACTCAGATGGACCCAATACGATCACAGTGGTCTATACCAGGGAAAGAAGGAGGCAGAAGTGTCGGAGTCAGAAAAGGAGATGTGATGAAAGGAAGCAGAGGATCAGTCCGAGAGATATTAGAAGATGCTATGCTGCTGGCTTTGAAGGTGGAAGAAGAGGCCACAAGCAAAGGAAAGCAGGCAGCCTCTAGGAACTAGAAAAGGTGAGGAAATGGATTTTCATCTAGAAATTCTGGAGGGAGCACAGACTGCCAACACCCTGATTTCAACCCACAGAAACCAATCTCACACTTCCAATCTCCAGGACTGGGAAATCGTAAACTCATTGTTTGTACCACTTCGTTTGTGGTCATTTGTTTCAGCAGCAATAGAAAGCTAATACAGTTTCCAACATTTAAAAATCAGAAGTTTTGACATTTAAAAAAAAATACTTCTTGCCTTTCTTAGAAATGAAGACATCTGTCTACGCTTGGCCTACTTTCCATGGCAGAAATCAGCTGAGGAGCAGCTGCCTCTTTTAGAAAGAGAATGGGGCGTAGAGTCCTCCATCATCCCTCCCTTCCCTGCGTTCCCAGATGCCGAGGCTAAGAGCCAGGTGTGGATTACCATCCTCAGGTTGCTTTCGTGAGTGATGGCTGGTCTGCTTCAATCAATGCTCAGGCATCGCTGTGGTCACACCGTTCTTCCTCTACCTTTTTACTGACTTGAACAGTCGCTTAAACGGACAGCCATTCCAAGTTTAAAAACCTGCCGACGGAAGGCTACTGCTTTTATCTTCACCTCTGAAAAACACTGTACAGAGAATTGGAACAAACCAGGGAAAGGAGGTCAGTGTATCTGCAGGCAAGCCAGAGAGTGGAGCAGAATCATCCTGGTGACACCAGTGAGGCCCCATATCTTCTTGGGTTCAGACAGACTTATTTTGACAATTTTATACATGGGCGATTCATAGGAATTGCACACACACATAAAGATTCTGCAGACTATGATCACTTGAAAGCCCTGGCTTTGTTCAGTTTGAGAGAAAAGGAGTCTAAATTCGATTTTAGAATTTTTGGCCAGTGACGGCTACCATGTTTTATAAAATCATATTTTAAATCCAGTGGATGTCAGCCAGAACCTAGCTTGTTTTCTCTGGGAAGAAAAGCTTTGGCCACAAACAACTCCTAAAGGTCTTGCAAACAGAAAGGCATAATTCTGAATGTACCTAAAAGGGTAACCAAAGTATCTCTGCCTTGGAAGCACCCACTCAACAACTTGACTCCCCAAAAATGTTTCCACTGTATAGGGAGAATATTTTGCCAAGCCTGGTGCAACCATGATGAGCTGTAAATGTCTAAAGTTATTTTTTAAAAGGCTACTTTATAAAATAGTAGTGGAATTTTTTTGCAATAACACTGAATATCAAAAGTCAGCACAAACAGTACCTTTCCAGAAATCAAGATCACTTCCTCCGTCAAAAACCCCTATTCAGAGCCTTCCCTGTGAACGGGTAACTTCATCTGGCTTTGTTTTTATAACATTTTATAACACCTCTGACGGTTCAACTATGGAAAGGCCAATGATTGTGAACTGGCCAGTTCTATTATTAGGCTGGTTGAAAAGAGTCTGCAGTCCCGAATAGTGGCAACAGTGGAAGAGATTTATTCTCCAAAACTGGCTGTTCCCTCTCAATGTAAACTCTGGTCAAAGAACTGCTGTCTCTGGGAAATGAAGCAGATTTGAAATATGAAGCAGATTTGGAAAATGAAGCAGTTTTAAATTGCTTATGTGAATACATTTTTTTTTCCAGAGTGAACTAAGTGGTACATGAGATTTCAAAGTACAAGCCCTGAGGAAACACACTGTTGACCTATTTGCTTATGGACCTGGAAGAGCTGTAACAAAGTACACAAACTAGGTGGCTTAAGCAACAGAAATTTATCGTCTCACAGTTCTATATCCTAGAAGTCTGAGATCAAGGCGTTGGCAGGGTTGCTTCCTTCTGAGGGCTGTGAAAGAGAATCCATCCCATGCTTCTTTCCTAACTTCTGGTGGTTTGCTGGCAATTTCCGTCATCCCTTGGGTTTGGCTGCATCACCCAGATCTCTGCCTTTATCTTTACAGGTATTCTTCCTGTGTGTATTTTTGTCCAAATCTCCCCGTTTATAAGGACCCCAGGCATATTGGTTCAGGAGCCCATCCTACTCTAGTATGATCTCATCCTAACTAATTACATCTGCAGTAACCCTATTTCCAAATAAAGTCACATTCTGAGCTACTGCAGGTTAGGATTTTAACATGAATTTTGAGAGAGCACAATTCAACCTGTAACAGGACCAAATCCATATTTTATGTCAATTGGACCAATCGTTTAGAAAATCATACTAACAGAAAAAGAAGTTTTAAACTAAGGCTTTTCTCTCACTTTTCTCTTATATGCCATCCTCTCTGTTCTTGGCATTTGGAGGAAGGATGTATATTTATGAATAATAGGCCTTTATCAGGGTAAAAGCTATAGAAAATTTTGTTCAATATTTAGATGTTGTAATTAGATTTTATCAGAGACTCATTTCCAAGAACTGGAAATTAGTATTATTAGGCTTTATTTTAAGAGCTAAAGTAAAAGAATGAGAACATTTTGGATAAGATAGTTAATGTTGTTTCTTAAAATGGAGATAACTTGGGCTTCCCTGGTGGCGCAGTGGTTGAGAGTCCGCCTGCCGATGCAGGGGACGCGGGTTCGTGCCCCGGTCCAGGAAGATCCCACATGCTGCGGAGCGGCTGGGCCCATGAGCCATGGCCGCTGAGCCTGCACGTCTGGAGCCTGTGCTCTGCAACGGGAGAGGCCACAACAGTGAGAGGCCCGCGTACCGCAAAAAAAAAAATTTTTAAAAATGGAGATAACTTGGCTTGGGGGTGAATTTTTGGTACAAAAACCTGAGAGACTTTCGCCCCATGGTGTAACCTTTGCCATTGTTGCCCTTCCTCCTTGAACCTCCTTGGCTCCCCTGCCTAGCTCTCCAGTTTTGATTCTCTTCCTGCCTTATTCTCACTCTTTGCCATCTTCAGTGTATCACACTCGTTTTTCCAGCCACTAAGTGTAGAATTTTCTCCATATTATACTCCAATCCTGTCCCCTTTCCCTGCTCTATCTTGTGAGTGCATTTACTCTTTGGCTTAAGTGATCAATTTTAGGTGCCTGATTCTGAAGCTGGTATTTCTAACCTTGACTTCTCTACCTCGCTACAGACTCACATGTCCAGTTGTTTACACCTGAAACTCAATACCACTCCAACTGAAAGCATCATATCATCCTCTGCCCTGAGCCATCTTCTCTCCATCACATTGTTCCTGTTAATTTCTTATTCTTCTACTCAACCAGGCTTGGAAACTTATGATCATCATATATGTCTGTTCCAATTCTCCTATATCCACTCTTTCTAGAAATCCTGTTGTCTCTACCTCTGATTTGTAAATGATCTTCCTCTGACTTGTCCTAGTTCAAAGCCCTCATCCTTTTTCACCTGAGTGGTTTAAATGGCTTCCTGTTATCTCAGACTCTCTCTGCTCCTTTCTAAAGTATACCCTGCTTCCACTTGCAAAAGTTCAGCTGAAAACAGTAATTGATTCCCCCATTCTCTATAAATCTTAAACTGAGGCCAAAGTTGTAAACTGGCATTTGTGACTGCTCTACTATGGGTATACTCTTCTGGTTTCCTTTATGTCCAGCCAATGTTGTACAGGTACCCCCTTCTTTGGCCAAACTAGACTACTTGCTTTTTATTAAAATGGATTTGACAAAAGTGGATCTTTCCAAACAGTGCATTCTTTAAGGCCAAAGACTTATTTATTCCATATTTCCATGAAGTCATTTTCTGATAATCCAGCAAGGTCTCTGAGGCTTAGCAATTTATTTGGAACCTCTATTGTTCCACTTAACACAGCCCTGACAGAGGGATGGACTCATGGTATATGACAAACGTTTTAACTGACTTTCTTTCCCAGTAGGTCTTGCCTTAGAGTTATGGGCATGTTTGTGTTATCCTGTCTACTAGATTACAAGGCTAAGAAAAGTGAGGATTTTGTTTTATCCATCTCTCTTTGCCCCATATGCCCTTCCAATGTCTTGTTCTGGGCTTTAATTAGACAACTAATTAAAGACTATTAATTTAAACTATAAATGATACTGGAAAATCAACTTGACATACCAAGAAATTGTGTTATAAACTTCCCAACCAATAGATGAGCAGAAGTTTGAAATTATTATTTGACCTAAATATCTGTTTTGTTAAGTTTACATTGATTACTATATTATATAACCTTATCTTTGAAATACAGATTTGTGCAACACTCTTATGAAGCTTCCATGGGCTTCTAATGACTGAGGACTTAGAAGAGAGGGATGAAGAACAGCAGAAGGAAACTTCATGCACCCCTGAGCCCTGTTGAAAGTGAAGGAGAAGAAATGATTCTAAATCATAATCTCAAGAATGTCCCCATGGGGCTTCCCTGGTGGCGCAGTGGTTGAGAGTCTGCCTGCTGATGCAGGGGATGCGGGTTCGTGCCCCGGTCCAGGAAGATCCCACATGCCACGGAGCGGCTGGGCCCATGAGCCATGGCCACTGAGCCTGCACGTCCGGAGCCTGTGCTCCGCAATGGGAGAGGCCACAACAGTGAGAGGCCCACATACCGCAAAAAAAAAAAAAAAAAAAAAAGAATATCCCCATGACAAAATTTTCACTTGTACCTGTTTCTGCTACTCTTTCTCTTTTTGTTTGTTTGTTTCTGCTAGTCTTTAGTACAAGATTTCCTGCAAGAGAACAAGGCTTGGTTTTTGTCTCCTAATTACTTAAGTTGAACATTCAATAATAATAAAAGTTGTTCTCCCTTGTATTTCCTCACAGGCTCACAGTAAATCATCCAAGTCTATTTTTTACTTATCCTGGTGGCTGAGTTCATCTACAGAGGAATGGGAGGCTTTGCTTTCTCCTCCAACATGATATCCTTGGTTTCCCCTGAGCTGGTGTGATATTCAGTGATAATGATGTTGGAATTTCTAAAAATGGAGAGAAATTTGACACAATGGCAGTTTTCAGATACCTTGCTTGAAAGAAATGCAGTCTAAAACTACAAGTTTACAGATATGGACAATATTCACCATTTTAATTTATTTGTATAAGAGGCATAGGCATAGCTTTCCACAGTAAGCTGCTATAACCCTGGATACTTTAAAATGTAATTCAAGTTGCAAAACCTGACACTTTTTTTCAGAAATGTCTATTAAGTAAAGATTACTGAGAAGCTATTGTATGTAAACAACTGTTTTATAGATCCTATTGCATAAGATTACAAGCCACAACTAGAACCGGTTGGGCAAAGGAACTTGTCTAAGTCTTCCGGAGACTGATACCAGCATTTAGGATAACTGCAGTTTAGAGCAAAGGACAGTCAAAACCAGATCAGTCCTGGGTGCTTGGATTAGCTCAATGCTTCAGAGGCTGAGCTCTAGAGACAGACGACTAGGCTTCAATCCCAACTCCATTCCCCACTAACAGCACAGCTTTAGCCAAGATATTTAACCTCTTTAAGCATCAAATTCCCACGTGTGAAATAAGGATAATAAGTGTTTCCTTCCTCATAAGTTTACTGTGAGCATTAAGTGAGACTGTATAGAAAGTGCCCTCTCCAAAGAAGCCACTCAAGCTGCTTTAACTATTATTATTCATAGCAGTAACTGTCAAATTAAACCGATAATTATGGTTGGGTTTTTTTGGTTTTGTTTTTAGGCTATAAATTATCTGGATTTCTTTGGCTTTTTAAAAACAGCTATATTGAGATATAATTCACATACGTTTCACCCATTTAAAGTGTACAATTCAGTGGTTTTTAGTATATTCACAGACTTGTGCAACCATTACCACAATCTGATTTTAGAACATTTTTTGTTTTTTGCCTAATAAGTTACCACGTCTCTTTCTTTTTAATTTTTATACTCTAACTACCTTTTTAGAATTCTTTCTACAGTCCCTGTAAGGCTATGGTTGAAGAGTAGAAGGAACCATTTTATTAATGGAACTGCTAGGATTTTTGAAGTTGGAGAGGTGTAAAAAATTAATCAACATGAGGACAATGCTGGATGATGTCTGTGTCCCTGGCTGTCTCACAGGAGATCTAAGATCAGTTAGGCTGGTAGGACAGAGAAAAGCAATGGCCTAATTATTATTTTTTTCAACAGTTAGGTTGTAGGTTGGCATGTAGGTTGGACTCATGCCCTGAGAATGAAATGAGTTCCCTTACGCAAATGTACACGATATTGTTGAGGGCTTAGAGAAAGGGAGTATATAATTTTATACCCCTCAGTGGCGTAGAGGGGAGAAATAAAGTGTCACAGGATGGGGCATCATAAATCTCTTTAAAATTCTGAGCTCTGAAGAACAGCTCTGGATTAAAATGTGCTTTCAGGTACATGCTTTAGGAGAGGAGCACATTGTTGTTTATTTCATCACTTGGCTAAATGCAGATTAAATAAGACCAACTATTCATGACTAGGTATTTGAGGGAGAAGGCTCTGCTTAGTGTTAGCTTGAACAGGGCACAGAATGTAAATACCTGAGCAGAAAATTAAACCCTAGTGATGGTATTCCAAGGCCATGCTTCTGAAGTTGAGGTGAGATGGGCTGAACATGAGATTAAATGGCAAATGAAGGAAAACTGGAACCACTTCACAAAATTGCCTAGTTCCTCCTCTGTTCAAAATACCCACAAACACACATCAATCCATATTCAAACTCCTTGGTTCATACACACAGATTGAAAGCATATTAGACTTTGGATTTTTTTAAGAATTTTTTTAAGAGTGAATAGGTTCAGAAGAAGCTGAACATGTATGTTGTTGCCAGACGGCAGAAGTTTCTTGGATTAGCTCAGGCAGCAGCTGCATAAATATTTATGTTGGCTGCCTGTCCCATTCCACTTCTTTGCAGGAAAGAGTACATTTTTTTTCCAGTTTGGTTTATTGCTTGTATCTTATGTGGGTTGACTGAAGAACATTATTTCTAAAACTAGAAGTGTTCCAAGCATAACTATGGCTTCTGGCAGCAAAAGAGTACCCACCAATTTTTCTCCATTTCTGTCTGGCTATTCCTATTCATCCTTCAAGACTTAGCGCAGAATATTCAGTATCAAAAAATGGAAAGGACCTGTGTGAATAAAACTGTAAGTCCTTATTAAATAACACAAAGAAACACTTGAATAAATAGAATGATATACCTATTTAATGGAAAGGAAAATTCAAAATTATGAAGAACTCGATTTTTCCTAATTGGATCTATTCTCTATAATGACAGTCAAAATCTCAGTAAGCTTGTTAGGAATTCTCAATATGACTCAAGTTCATCTAGAAAAAAAAAGAAACGCTAGAAGAATCAGGAATATTCTGAAAAAGAATGAGAGAACTTGTCTACGCATAAGGTAAAGCTAGAATTGGTACTGCCCCATGAATTTCTAGACTCTAGTGGGTGTAACAGAATAGTCTAGAAATAATCCCACATAACATGTGAATTTGGTATCCAATAATAGCTACTATTTAGTGAGCTATTATTATGTGCTATGTATTCTTCTAAACCCTTTAATATACTAATATGCAGTTCTGACAGCTCCAGGAGGTAAGTACTATTATTATACTCATTTTACATATGAGAAGTCAGGTTCACCCAGTAAGTAAACAGTGAAGCCAGAATTTGGACCCAGGCAGCCTAACTCCAAGACCTATTCTGTTAATCTCTATACTATGCAGTATTTTAAATCAACAAGGGAAAAAGATCATTCAACATAGGCAACTAACAGAAACCCTACTCTACTTTTGATATTACAGCTAATTCTAACTGTATTTGTTTGTTTGTTTGTTTTTGGCCATGCCACAAGGCTTGTGCGATCTCAGAGTTCCCCAACCAGGGATTGAACCCAGGCCACAGCAGTGAAAGCCCAGACTCCTAACCACTAGGCCACCAGAAAACTCTCTTTATAGCTGATTCTAGATGGCTTAAATATTTAAAAATAAAAATATAAAAGTAACAGAGGAAAATTTGGGCTTTTATAAATCTCAGTGTGGAGAGGTCTTTTTACAGCCCCCACAAAAGTCAAAATCAAAATAGAAAAGATCGATAGACCTGACTCAAATATTTTAAAACCATAATTAAAGTCAAACAAAGAAGTGAATTAAGGGGGTCAAAGGTAAAAAAAATAATAATAATGCCAGCCACAAAGGGTGAGAAAAAAAGAATGTGAATTGAATAAATGTATATATGACTTTGGAACCTACATGCTTAACACTCTAATATACTGGGAAAAAATTAAGGGGGGCGGGGAAAAGAGGAGCTTAAAGTTAAAAAAAAAAGAAGTGAAATAATAATCATAGTATGCATGACAGGCAAACATTAACATTCCTAGCATACAAAGATCTTTTACAAATCAACTAAATGGTGATAAACGTGCCAATGAAAAACATACACAAGTAATTCACAAAATAAGAAAAATAGGTAAAAACATGTAAAAAGATGTTTAAACTTATTAATGATTGAATAGGTGCACATTAAAAAGAATTTTTAATTTATCAGATTGGCAGAGACATAAGAGATAAAATTCAATGTTGACAAAAGCATAGGAAAACATGGAATTTGAATTGGTACAACTTTTCTGGAGAGGAGTTCAGCATTTGTGAATCAAAATTTCAAATGCGTATAACCTATGATCTAGCAATTCTTCCAGAGACCTATCTGTGGAGATCATTGCCCAAGTACCAAAGCTATATATACAATGGTGCTATGTTCAGCATTATTTAAAACAGCAAGAAGTTGAAAACAACTGTACTTTGATAAGCAACTAGCTAAATAAAGAAATAAAATATATGGAATACTATATAGCCATGAAAATTTGTGATGTAATTTTAAACTCATTGATCTGGAGTAATATGCAGGGCATATTATTGAATGAAAAACAAATAAAAATACTGATTAACAATTGGAATATGGCCACATTTATATAAAATTATGTCTATAAACACACACACCCACATACCACATACACATCACACACACACATATATGCCTAGAAGGATACCCACCAAAATGTCAATGGTGATTATCTTACAGTGAAGAGATCTGAAGTGAGTTTTACTCTCTAGTCTATATTTTCATGTATTATTTGGATTTTTTTTTTTGGAATTTTTAAACAAGCCAATAAATACCACTAATCAAAGAAACAGAAGAGACACAAATAAAGCACTACCTTTCCCAGGAAGACTCCAACCCAGGTTGGTCTCAGTGTTGCCCTCTGACCTCTCATAACACCCAATGCACATCTCAACCACAGAAAATCCACTTGACAATACAAAGATATTTATTGGTCTGTGTTACCCCTCCCCACTAAATCATCAGCTCTTGACTATCCCTGATATCCTATTTATGCTGTTCTTCCTGTATTAAGCTCAGAGGTTGGCAAGGGCAGGCACCCAGTTGCTCAACTATTTGGGAACTCAAACAAACATTTTGTAAAGTAATATATTGTTCAGGACAGTACTGTGAATTTTATGAGATTAAGATATGGCTTTTTCCTTTGGTTTTTATGAGATAAATAGATTGTGGAGAAATGCAAAGTAATGCCCTTTTTTAATGGACCTCTACCTTTGAGCAAGATACAGGGTCTCAATGAATTAACCAACATCCTTCAGAACCCTTCTTGTGAGTACTGCTGTTTAAGTTGTGACAATGCCTGACACTGATTTGCTACTGGGAACTTGTCTACTTTTCTGGAACTCTCACGTTCTGCATCTGCAAACTGGAAATGAGGATAATTCACCCAGCAACAGACATCTACCTCCAACGACTGTGGCGATGAGGAATTGCTAACAGCGTCTGCTCGAGGACCCTGCCTTAGGCATGCTTTATTTCAGCTCCAAATTTTCCAGTGAACTCTGTTGCTATTTTGACATTGAAAAACAATGTTTTGGCACCGAGCAACACTCAAAAAAGTTTCACAATAAGCTCCTCTTATCAGCTTGTTGACTTCGTCATGTGAGGCTTTCCTCTAACCAGATTACAAATACATTCTGGGGTTAGTGCTTTTGAACTATAGTAACAGATATGAATTGCAGGTAGACATAGTCTCTAATAACTATTATCAGATATTAACATGACATTTTAAATACATGAAAAGGGGAGTAGATAACATATCAGATACCCCAAAGGAGCCCTCTAACTGAAATTAGTTAAAAACAGAGATTCAAAAAGTCCACATCTGGGCTTCCCTGGTGGCGCAGTGGTTGAGAGTCCGCCTGCCGATGCAGGGGACGCGGGTTCGTGCCCCGGTCGGGGAAGATCCCACATGCCACGGAGCGGCTGGGCCCGTGAGCCGTGGCCGCTGAGCCTGCGCGTCCGGAGCCTATGCTCCACAACGGCAGAGGCCACAACAGTGAGAGGCCCGCGTACAGCAAAAAAAAAAAAAAAAAAAAAAAAGTCCATATCAAAAGTGTTACTGTATTCATGAACATATTCTAGAGGACGGTGTTAGTTTTGGTGCTGATGGTGCTACTGTTGCTTTAAAAAGCAGCAGACAGGACAGAATGGAAGTAAGTAAAAAGTTACAGCTTTAGCCCTCAATACACCAACTAGAGACAATCACTTCACATTATTCTCAGGTGTTCAGATAGTTACCTCATCATTGGGCTTGTTTTCCTGTGTTTAAGGTGGGTGTGATTTTCACACGCTCCTCCAGCCAATGAAAGTACCAGTTTTAATGATCACATGAAAACTATGACTCTTATTTTATAAATTGTGACACTGAGGGGTGAGTCAAGGTCTTTCTTAGTGTTTGTTTACTTAATCTTTTGGAAATTAAGCTTGGAATTTCAACAACGTGTTATGCACGTGTCGTCATTTTAATCTTAACATATTACAGAAAAGTTTATGACTTATGCACTGCTAAGCCTTTATTTACTTAAAATCAATGGTCCAAAAGTTTTAAGAAATGTAAAACATTGGGAACTATGAATGATACACTTCCAGGAAAAAGAAAGAGAGAGGAAAAGTTAAAGAAAGGATGTTTAGAACTAAGAAGAGTGAAAAAGGAATTCACTTTGCTGTACAGGAGAAACTAACACAATATTGTAAAGCAACTATACTCCAAAATTGAAAATGAATGTAAAAAAAAAAGCGTGAAAAAGGAGTACCAGATACAAGTAACCTACAAGCTGTAGTCAACACAATTGTATATGATAATTTATAGCACATTATGGCACATATTTATAGTATAAATACGACAATTAACTTAGATATAGTTCTAAGGTCACACAGTCTTTTCCTTCCACTTTACACAAATATACTTTTCACTTTCAAAAGAAGGCACTCTGTTACATATTCAGTCAAGTCAATGAGCGTTAGCACATCACAACAATAAACTTTTGAAAAAGTCTGCTCATGCCTTCCTAAACTTGTATGCTCAAATCAACAAATTAGTCTCTCGAAAATTCAAACAACGGGCTCACTGGGAATTGTATTTGAGAAGAATGCGCTTATTAATAAATGTGTAGATAAAAGACTTAGGTAACTACTAGAATCTGCTAGAGAGGTCGACGGTAAGCCAGCTACACCTAATTCTCCATAGTGATATGTCTCTATTCCTCGATTTCGCAACCTAAGACGCTAACTCTCAAAGACCCACTATGATGGATAAGTAATTCACCTCCCATTACTCCCTGCTTTTTCCCTACCCCTTCTCCCAGCTTTTGTTGGTTACTCTGTACTTCTTAGCTCTTTTATTGGTTACATAATTCATATAATAGGAATTATTTTGTAATTTCATATAATTGCAAATAATATAATGCATATAATTTCAAATAATATGCTTAAATTCCCTTTATTTTTCCATTATTTTAGACAGTATCTTAATTCTCTTTCTGTATAATGGGGGACTAAGAACCCTACACTATCCTTTACCTCTTCTTTACCCCCATCTCCCAGCTTTGCCAACTACACCAGGGCTTTCGAATTATAGTATTTAGAGCATTTACATTTACAGCCACCCTGTCCTTGTTTTATAACTTGTATTTAAGATTCTGAGCTTTGTTTAGAGGTTAACTCTAAACATTAACAACCAACAGCCAATAGAACATTATTATTATGTCAATATTATTCATTTCAGAATCAAGTACTGTGTTTGAACCTCAGAAGAAAGAAATGTAATCCTTTGTAAGGAAAACTTTGCCATTCAAAGAAAATGATTGAAGAATCAAAGTAAAATTAATTCATTGGAATCATGCAGAGTTTACTTTGTTTCGTATATGGAAATGACTTTATTGCACAAGTTTTTTTCTGAGGTTTCTAGTTGCCTTTTCTTTCTATTAGCTAAGAAACATATGAACCCTTCATCATATTATTAAAGTAATCCAGCTCCTTTTCCTTCTCCTCGCTTCTCCTCTCCCATTCATCTCTTCCATTTTTCTGCTACTTCTTACTTGATTTCTTGATAGAAAGGTATTTGACATCCTGGATTAATCTTTAAGGTCACCTGTTTTTCTCCCATTCTATATTTTTGTCTCATTGCTCTACTTTTAAATTCATCTTTTTATTGTATTTAGGGGGGCAATATTTTAAATTTCCAATCATTTTCTCCTGTTCTCTTTTTGCATACAACCTTGTACTTTCTTAATAGATATCATCCTTTTTTGAATCTCTCTGAGGATATTAACTAGAATTGAAAAAAATCATTTTCTTACCTGAATTATCACTCTTTCTTTTTTGGTCCGTCACTTTCTTTATTCATCATTGTTCTATTTTTTGGTGCTGTTGCTTTCCCCCTTGTATCATCAGTGGTTATCTGTTCATACTTACAAAAGAAAGTCTAGGTTGACGAATTCAAGGAGCCTATGTCGATTCCCTTCACTGTTAGTAGGTTGTTTTTCCTCAAAAGATATCACTGACTGAAGATTTCAGGGCAAGTGGGCGTCATGTTGATGGGTAGGCTTCTTTAAGATACTTGGGCAAGAACAATCTGGGTAAGAGCAGGAGGTTTTTTCCTGGAGCCCACACCCCCACTAGGAGCTCTCTCCAGGGCTAATTAGCACTGCATACAAGCTCAGCATTGGTGGGAAGGAGCAGCTGTTTTATATACAATCCTCCTGGCCATTCCCCTCACTGGAAACCCAAGCTCTTCCAGGAAAGGTGGCTCGCACCTGTGCTGCAGCCTTTTGTGCTAGGGCTTATCTGTCAGTACGTTCTCATTTGCTTTCCTTATGTTAGAAATTTACCTTTGATCCAGGCTAATGATTCCAGCCTAGCCTGTTTTCAAAAGAACAAGCTGAAGTGTTTTGGTACTCTTTTCCTGTCATATCAGTGGTATTTGAAGAGGAAGAATGGATAAATATATGTACTATCCTGTTTACTATCTTTGACTAAAAACTTGTGCTGTGAATTCCTTCCCCACTCTCCCCGACACCCTTCATTCCTTCTCTCCATCCTTCTGTCCATCTTTTCCTCTATCCTTTTCTTTTACAGGTAAAAGAAACTTTCCTAGAAAGTTTCCTAGACTTTCCTAGAAGTCTAGGAAATGATATTAGAATTTAAAACAATGATAAGATATATACCCAGGAGTGGAATTGCTGGATCATTTGGTAGCTCTATTTTTAGTTTTTTGAGGAACCTCCATACTGTTCTCCATAATGGCTGCACCACTTTACACTCCCACCAACAGTGTGTGAGGGTTCCCTTTTCTCCACATCATCACCAACATTTGTTATTTGCTGTCTTTTTGACAATAACCATTCTGACATGTGTGAGGTGATATCTCATTGTGGTCTTGATTTGCATTTCCCTGATAATTAGCGATGTTATGCATCTTTTCACGTGCTTGTTTGGTCTTCTTTATGTCTTCTTTGGAAAAATGTCTATTCAGGTCTTCTGCTCATTTTTTAATCAGGTTGTTTGTTTTTTTGATGTTGAGTTGTATGAGCTGTTTATGCTCTTGGGTATATATCTGAAGGAAAAGAAAACACTAATTTGTAAAGATACATGCACCCCAGTGTTCACAGCAGCATTATTTACAATAGCCAAGATAGGGAAGCAACTTAAGGTCCATCAACAGACGAATGGATAAAGAAGATGTGGTACATCTATACAATGGAATATTAGTCATAAAAAAGAATGAAATTTTGCCATTTGCCACAATGCAGACAGACCTGGAGGGTACTATGCTTAGTGAAATAAGTCAGATAGAGAAAGGCAAATACTGTGTTTTCACTTACATGTGGAATCTAAAAAATAAAATAAATAAATGAATATAACAAAACAGAAACAGACTCACGGATATAGAAAACAAACTAGTGGTTACCAATGAGGACAGGGATGAGGGGAGGGGCAAGATGGGGTAGAGAATTAAGAGGTAGAAACCATTATGAATAAAATAAATAAGATATAAGGATGTATTGTACAACACAGAGAATATATCCGATACATTATAACAACTTTAAATGGAGTTTATGCTATAAAAAAAATTGAATCACTATATTATATACCTGAAACTAATATTATATTGTAAATCAACTATACTTTAATAAAAATAAAAAGCAGTGATGGGAATTTTCCTCTTTTTTTTCATAGAGGTTCTTTATAATGTCCACAATAGAAACTTCAGCTATTTTCCAAAGAACTGAAACTAAACTTAATTCAGTGTTTTTTTTTTCTCTCCTAAACAGGTCTCTCTGTACACTCCTACTATCAAAGAGAATATGTCACATTTGAAGAAAAAAATTAACAGGTAAAATTAATTGGTATATTTAACTAAATAGTTCATCCAACATGACACATTTGTATAAGAATAATTCATGTAACAATAAATTATGTCAAAACAGAAAATATCCTTAATTATTCCTCATATGAATTTAAGAAACACTTTGTTTGGGACTATGTATTAGGTACTGGGCTAAGAGTGCTAATCCCCTATAAGATAGGTATTAATATTCCCATTATGCAAATGAAGAACAGAAGTTCAGGGAAGTTTAAAAATTTGCCCAGAGCACAGAAGCTAGTAATTAGCAAGGCGAAAATTTGAACCCAGGTCTCATTGCAATTCCTACCCATCACCCTGTTTCACCTCATATAGGTATTAGGAAAGCCCCAAAGTATCGTAAGCACTGCCAAAGGACCAACCAAGACATTTAAAACAGGTGTGGCAGCTGTGAATATTGGAAAAACTTTAGCTGTCTGTAAACACAATCAGAAATTTTCATGTTTAGTCAGTCAATTAACAGAGTTATACCCACTTCACTATGTAAGTTAAAATCTGTTTGCCATAAACAAATAGACCCCCTTAAGGATATTAAGGATTTTCTGACCTTCCCCATTAGGGAAAAAAAAAAAAAAAAGCTTGTGCTAGGGTTGTGTGGTATGGAGGAAAGAAGACAGCCTTTGGAGACAGACAGAAATGGTTCTAGATTCTATTCTGACACTTACTAGCTATGTAGGTGCATGACACATCCTAAGACTCAGTTTCCTCATCTATAAAACAGATAATAATATCTTCTTCACTGAGTTATGGTGAGGATTAAATGAATAAAATGCTACAAATAACAGATGTTTAAATATTATTTCTTTTCATCATAGTGTCTTTCACTTAAATACCTTAGAATTAATAAATAAGAAGATATGTATATATTTGGTCAATACATAGTACTAAATAAAAAGTAAATCTATCATAGGACAACCCTTCTTTCTAGAATACATATGTACATTAAGCTCAAATATTCCTTTATGTATGATTTACTATGTGACTATGTCCTGTTTATTAGGGATCGTTTATCATAAGGTCTATAGTTCTTCAAAACATATATTTCTCCTGAAGTGTTTTAGTCACTATGAAACATATTTATCCTCTTGCAACTTCAATCTGTTTAATTAGATTACTTTTGTATTATCATCACTACAACTGCGTACATATTAAGGATAACCACTCTCTAAGACAATTTTGAAAATAACTACTTCAGGAACTTTGCAGTGCACTTTTATCCCAGTAAAATGCAATATGGAAAATGTTCAAATAGGAGAATATGTAATAACTTACATAGAGCTCAGGATGAAGAACCTGGAAAAAAGTACTTGAACTTTGATCTCTCATTTGCCCATTGTTTAGATAAAATACTTGCTCCCTTTTGGACTTGGAAAATGTAAACAAGTATCCATATAAGGGTTAAAAGTCGTTTAACTTTCAAAGTGTGCCTAAATGCAGCCAGTTCAGACTTGTTTTTGATAAAAGTATATGTGTTGTCACAAGGTTCTTCTAACGTTTCAACTCTATTCTTGAATTGCTATCTTGTAAGACAAAAATGTTCTGGTAGCAAAGATTACTCTGAATGGTGGATCAAGAGAAGAAAAAGGAGACATTATAAAAGGAGAAGCAATGTTTAAATGAACTAATAAAGAGTTTCAAGTAAGTGTCATTTGGGGAGAAAAGGTAAAACTCCGTGGTCTTTTGTCTTGGCTGAAAGAAATATCAGATAAATTTACTTCTCAATCACAATAAAATTAGACTCTGTAATTTGTATACCTATGTCACTGTTTTTAAAGTTTTTAATTACTATGTCAACAGCCTTAATGCAAACATGACTTTAATATAACGCTCTGAACTTGGGGGAAAAATATACATTGATTGATCAATCAACAGATATAGACAGAAAATGATATAATCTTGGTGAACATACCAAATGATGATATAAGAAGTTATTTTTGAAAATTTCATTAAAAAATTATATGGAAGTATACACTAAACTGTTCACGGTGGGCACTGAGGATTTGGGGAGTGGGGTAGGAAGAGGGGAGTTAAACAATTTAAAATTCTGTGCTTTTTCTTTTTTTAAAATAGGAGCACATTATGTTTATACTTCAGACAAACTTTAAGAGTGGTTTTTAATTAGATTGTCATTATCCTTTAACCCAACTGTATAAACAACACATGGAATACGGAACTATGGGGCAGAATTCTCACTGACATCAATATGGCAGGTAATAAATGCATAGGTTATTTGATCTTAAATGATCTCCAATAAAAGATGTCTAATCGCCTAATGTTTTTCACCATAAATGTTTGCTGAGTTCTCTCTTGTTCTCTGTACTCCGTCACTTTTGTATATACACCTCCTTTTATCTACACTTTTTCAAATACCATTTTCTTCCTCACAAACTATTCTCTTAGAGAAAAACTTTTAAAAATGGCAGCCCATGGGTGGCTTATAGGTAGACCACAGATGTATTTGGTTTGGCTAGAAAAATGTTTTCAGCATTTTTAAATTAGTTGCCAGTTTTGTGTGACGCCAATTTTGTCACACAAAATTCCAGATTCCCAGCTTCTCTTGAAAGATAAAAGATATGACAAGATAGACCCACATTCCGAGTTGCTTAGCTGTTCCTTTGGCCTGGGTGTGTGCTCTTCAGCTCGCATACCCTGTGACCTCCCCAGCAGCACGTCCAGGGATTTGGCTCACCTCTTGCATTGTTTTTATGTCTTATGGTGAACAGGAAAATTATTTCTTACTTATACCCTTCTTTTTCTTTTATTTTTTTAAGTTGGGGGGTGGGCAATGAAAGAAACATCAAGGAAGCCAGATGTTTCAAGGGAAAATAAAATGGGAGAAGGCATATTTCTTTATGGAAATGAATACAGCTTTAGGGCTTCCCTGGTGGCACAGTGGTTAAGAATCCACCTGCCAATGCAGGGGACACGGGTTCGATCCCTGGTCCGGGAAGATCCCACATGCCGCGGAGCAACTAAGCCCGTGAGCCACAACCACTGAGCCTGCACTCTAGAGCCCGCGAGCCACAACTGCTGAGCCTGCGTGCCACAATTACTGAAGCCCATGTGGCTAGAGCCCGTGCTCCACAACAAGAGAAGCCACCTTAATGAGAGGCCTGTGCACCACAACGAAGAGTAGCCCCCGCTCACTGCAACTAAAAAGAAAGCTTACATGCAGCAACGAAGACCCAACACAGCCAAAAAATTAATTATTTTTTTAAAAAAATGAATACAGCTTTTCCTGTGCAGACAAAGGATGTCTATGTGGAAAGAATCAACTTTAATAACCACAAGAAACCTGCACAGGAATAGAGAAGAACACGAAAAAATGTAATAATTTGTTTTTAAGTGGGAAAAAATAAGTGATACTTTTGTGAAATGCAATTACACATTAAATGAAAGACTGTTTTCCTACATCTATTCACTTCACTCATTTGTTTTACCTATTGACCCTGTAGGTATTTGAGTTTGTTTCCCCATTTAGAAACACACCCAGACAGACGCACATCATCTACCCAGCCCTACGATGCCCTGGGGCAGTACACAGCAAAGGCTGTCCAGTCCAGCAGTGATTTTTTCCCCCATCCCCCTCCTCCTCCTGCTCTGAACTGCACTTTGCAAAGATAAGGGAGCGCCTGTAAAAATTTCTATTAACTAACTCCATTTTCCTTCCTTCCACACAGGGCCTCTCTCAGTAGCCCCCCAGTTTGGCAAAACATCCACATTAAGAGCTGAGACCCTCCTTTGCTAAGATGGTTCTACTCATTTTACAAGGTCACAGGCCTTCAATTATAGCTGCAAACACTCAGGGCAGATCTCCAACCCTAGCTCGACCCCTGTGGGAGGAAGCGGATGACCTGTTCAGGACAGCAGCCAGACCTAACAGAGGCACCTACTGTCTGCTCAAAAGTCAGCAGCAGATAAGTAGCTACAGGGTGATGGCAGAAGTTCTCAAGCTCCCACATTTGGGGGGAAAGAAAAGGAGCCTCTGATCAACCGTGTTTGAGTCAAATCTGCATCCCCAAGACCAATCAGTTTGGGACACAGATCAAGTGTTCAGGAAACATTTGCTGAACACAGAATGTGGCTCTACTCTTTCTGGCCGATCATGAGGAACCTATCTTTAACTCCCTGTCATTAGTTAGATCCAACTTCTAGTAATACTACAACTTTGTCTTATAGCCCACAAAGTGCTTCTACAAGAATTATCTCACTTGACTCAATCAGGGAAGTTGGGAGGTAGGTAGGGTTGGTTTTATAATATCATCTCCAATTTACAGAAGAGAAAACAACTCAAGAGAGCTTAAAGTGACCTCTTCAAAGTCAAAGAATGAGTCCTGGGCCTCGTGTTTACTATACTTTTATCCAAGCCACCATAAACTAGACATATAAGCAGGGAGACAAATCTAAAACTGTGAATTATTATGAAACCGTAGGCCTTTAGAGAAAAACAGATGTTACCCAAAACAGATGCTCTGTAACAAAAGCCATATTAAACAAATGGGGAATGCAATTAAGGAAAAAGAAATCAAGATTTTTTAAAATGTTTTTATACAGAAATATTTTACAAAGATTTTACAACATAGCAAATCATTATGTCATACTATAGAAAGGAGAAAAAGATTAAACCTCAAGGATAAAGAAAGTGCTCAGAGCAACATATTGCAGTCTCCATGAAAGTGCATGAACAGTTAAGGCAAAGTACCCCACTGGTACTGGCATGTTGCAAAATGACTTGTAAAACAGTTTTTACTTGTAAAATATATATACAAAAGGGTTTTTTTTTCCTCCATTTTTCTCAAAGATGTTTGAAAGGGATACATTTATGAACAGTCTTGCTCTACAACTAGGTAAAAATAACTCCTGGGTACAAAAGAGTAAAAGTAAAAATGCTCTACCAAGCATGTTAAAAGTAAATCAAATGATTTATAAAACAAAACCTTTCCAAGTTTGGGCTTGCTTTCTACATTTAACTTGCCAGGCTGAAGGCTAATTCCCTCATATTCCACGACAGAGATCATTAAGGATAGCAACGTGAGTTAAATCCAGAACTTGCCCTTCGTGTGACTCTTAACTTCTAGTTTCTATGGCCGAACCACTGGCATGTTTGAAGTCCTCATGCATTCACTGTGTTATAAATCTACTCTACAGCTTTGCTTCTATCTTCAGCTTACACAATAGCCATTTTATGAAGTGTTACATATGCTTAATACAATATTTTGCCCTAGCTGATAAGAAAAATACAAAGGTGGTCTCTAAAGTTAAACCATAAACCCTATTAGAGAATTCTAGTTAACTATTTCATTTTTCCACATAGAGGTAAATCCCTTAACATCAATCGGATCAATAAGGATAATACTGGTTATCAAATTTTAATCTTCAAACTTGGAAGAGAATTTGTTTTTATAATATAACTGAGAATAAGATTTTTTAAAAAAGTAAATTAGCTAGACTTGAACAAGAGTGTTAGGGAAAACTGACATACCTGAATTCTAGTACAGATAATAAAAATCTGCCAAAGAATAACTTAATTCACATGACTAATCACTCTTTTATATAAAATTTTACCTACTCATGAGAAATAGGGAAAATCAGTGTTACTATTTTAGTCTCCATATTTAAACTGAGTTTTCCTTTCTCTATTTTTTTTCCACCCTTAAATATAAGGGAAATTAACCAGCTCATTTCTGCTGGCTCAAGTTTCCTAACTAGCTTTTAGCCCTCAAGGTATAGCTGTGGTAAAACCAGAGAGAGACACCGAGCCATTTATTGGAATTCTGAAGTACAAAATAGGCACATGTGCTCTACATAACCTAGTAACAGGGATAGCAACAGTTAAACTGTCTTACACATCCGATGTATTAGTTTGATTTGCATCTGTAACTTCTTTATCACTATGACCACAGACAAAAAGTTGGGAGCCCAGACTTTTCTGGGCAAATCGGAAATACATGATGTGGCCCATTGCCACAAAAGAGACTGAAATCAATACGAGCAAGCCAAAAGCTTCAGGATTTGGAGCCAGGATGACCATGATGAAATGCAGAAGATCAAGAAGATAGTTCATGGAGTTCTGTACACCATTTATAATGCCTCTCTCAGATTCGACTACATTTTCTTGCAGCAACTGTGTCACAGTTAAATCAAAGGACCAAAGACCTATAATAAAAGATAGTTTTTAGAGACTTAATTTTAACTTATAGCTGTACATTTCAGATTTACAGATTAAAAATCTGTTGACATGTGCAAAATACATACTTAACCCTATTACCTTCAAGTCACCATATGTATATTTATCATAGCCTAGCCTTAGAGAATTATTTTTCATTAATAAACACTGAGTTAAATTGTTTCAAGAAATTGTTTTTACAGCCACAAGACAAAAATAAGTCTAAAATACAAACTTCTTAATTCTGTTTTTCTGTGATTATTCATACTGTGAAAGCAAAACTCTGAAATCAGAGACATAATAAATCCTATTAAAATTACTAGTATTTTTAAAGTTTAAAATGAGTAGACCTAATCTATTGTTATCGTTGAAGTGTAAGGAAACTTTAAACCATTAATACATTTACTGTTTGGGTTCTAAAGCCCCTACAATAAAGCTGTCTTGCTTAAATATTAATGTCTTTGATAAATTAATGAACTGCTTTGTATCACAGGATAAATGTGGTTTCATTTCAAGAACGATTTCAGGCAGAGATAATTCATCAGTACTCTATTAATGATTCCTTAAATTTTACTTTGTAAGAGGTCTTTACATTATGTTTCCTTCCAGAGCTATAAAATCCATTTGTTCGGCAAAGTACACAATAAACAAATGTCAGCTAGAGAAGACCTTTGAAGGATTTTTTTTTCCCCTAACTACTGTCTTATTTTTTTTTTAATTTAAACCCCAACCCCTTTTTTTTTACCTTGTCCCATTGACATATTTGTTAAATTACAGTCCTTTTGGTAAAGTTATAGCAACATAAAGACTCTAAATTACTAAAAGTATAATTATTATTGATAATATCTTTTGAAAAATTAAGTAAACTACATTAGAAGAGTAAGATATCCATTTAGTAAAAATTTTCAAGGCCTAACCATGTTTTAAGAAGGTATACACACACACAAATATAGATTTTTTTAACTATAAAATAAAAATTTCATAATAAGTGACTGGATTATACATAAGGATAAATAGTGGATCTTGCTTAAATTAACATTCAGGGAATACTTTAGACCACTTACTGTTGAATTATCTGAAACCACACTGCAAAAAGACACTTTAGTTCATTAATACACAAAAAGAGATTTCTTACCGATTCTAGCAGCAATGACGCCTGCGAACAGCAGACTGACAGAGATTATAGGCACAGATTTGGGACTCATCTCTGGGACAATGTTAGCAGGATCAGATCCGTTTGACATGTGCATATCAGTTGTAGAGATGATTTCAGATATTTTTGTAGGTGTAATTGAAAGTGGTTCTGTTTGAATGAACCTAGAACGGATATCTTCAAAAGGAGAAACAGACAAGTCCAAGGGGCTTCCAGGCATGAACACGGAGATCACACACAAGATCAAACAGGAAAGCTGTGCAAATCCTGAGATCAGACCAGTCCGAACCAGGCCATATCTGTGACGTAGCCATGTAAAAGCCACAGTTCCCATTATTCCAGTTACGGCTGACGCTCCCATCAAAATACTGAGGATGGACCCGCTCAGCCCCTGAGTGTAGGCGTACCCTGTAGTGATGCAATCAAAGCCCAGGACAGTCATATAGAGGAAAGCAAGACCCATGCCTGCCAGGAACACCGGCTGGTTGTAATAGGAGACCCATCCATCTCGGAAGGTGCGGAAGGGCTCAGCCATCTGGGAGGCACAACTTAGCTCTTGCTCATGTTCAAGTTCATGGATGTCAGGGTCTTTCTCACCCATTAGATGAGTTCCCTCCAGGGATTTTGGCTCAGTTTCTGTTAATAAAAGACATTATTATTTGAGGGAGGGGACATGGGGGAAAAAGCCAACTATCTTAGTATTTTTTCTTCTCCCCTCTCCCTCACCCGTGGAGGGTATCACCCTTGGATACCCTTGGCTACTACAATATAAAATGTATTTTCTTTTACTCATCTAAGAATTCCAGCTGAGGAACAATCTCCAAGTATTTGTGTTAAAGAAACAAAATACTATTGATACTTCTCCCCTCCTCTCTTCCCCTCTCTCTCAGAAATTATAATCCCACCAAAGTAAACAGCAGGAAAACAGATCAGATAACATATAATAATTGTCTGGGGAAACACAGAATCTTATTTTCTGGGACCATTTTAAGATTACATTTGTTCAGAAGACCAACTTCCTCTTCTCTTCTTGAAAAATGCCCACCTCATGTCCTCACTCCCTTCCACTGTCTTACAAATGGCGTGTTAACTCCCTTCTTTATAGACGCCTAGGAATTCTCTTGTTCTCTTTCTCCCACTGTTCTTCCCATTCCTATGGCTCAATTTTGCCCAGCCCTCCCTCAATGAATTGCCCCTCTGTGTCTGCTGTTCCTGTTAAGGAAAAGGGTCAGGGGTCCCATTCCAACTCCTTGAGGTTCAACCCAGAGTTGCTCCTCGGACCGTCAAGAGCCTGGGTTCTGACTTACTACCACATTGATATATTTAACCTCATGCAGGCCTTCAGTGGCAACTAAACGTGATATAAATTCAAAATTATTTCGGCCTTAACCAATGTTTAAGATCTGAAAATAAGAATAAAGGGATTAAACATTTTGTTGAGTTTACCTTTGTATACATTCAGCTGTTTCAACTCAGTTTCCTCTTTAGGAGCAGCTTTCACAGCTAGAGCAGGGGTTTTCTGATAAACTTTCCAGAGCAGAAAGTACTCCACACACATGGATACCAAATTCCATCCCGAAATGAAACCACAGCCAATGACTGGGGAGCCAAATGTCATAATCTGGCCTACAGCCATGGGGGCCAAGATGTTGGTTAACTGGTCAATCCTTCGTATTGTAGCATTCATATCTACAGAGGTAGGCGAAAGTGGCAGGTAAGTGTGCAAACTATCAAAGAGAGACTGCCCACTTACATAGTACAACTCATAAACTAAGAGTATAGACTCCTAAGATGTAAACTTCTAAAAGCATTCTGCAAGCAAACCATTTTGTTAGAAAATCATTTGTTGTTTGGATCAAGTCATATTAAATTTGCCTCAAAAATCGTGATTCCCTTGGGATTATATAAATGAGCCTGACATCAGCTTTTAAGAAATGAATTCGATAGTAACTCTACATTCATTTATTTCAACAAGCATTTATTAAATGCCTATTATGAGCTAGGCACCATTCCGGCACCATAGCAAAAAATGAAGAATATCTTTCCCTGTCTTCATGAAGTTTACACTCCCAAGGGAAAACAAAAATAATAAATCAACAAGCATGTAAATACAGAGCATGTCAGATGTTCATGAAATATTGTAGTGAAAAATAAAGCAGAAAAAAAGGGCATAGAGAGTGCTCAGGGGAAGGGGGAAATTTCAGTTTTATATATGGCAAGGTCAGGGAAGAACTCACTGAAAAAAAGAGAGCATCACAGCAGAGGCGTGAAGCAGCAGGAGGCAAAAGAGTGAGTCATCCGGATATCAGGGAAAAGACGATTCCAGACCAAGGGAAGTGCAAAAGTCCTGGGGCAGGAGGAGTTTGCCCAGAGGAACAGCGAGGAGGCCAGTAGGGCTGGAGCAGAGTGAGGAAGGGAGAGGATAGGAAGAGATGCGGTCAGAGAGGAGAGAAGATTGGCCCAATCATGTAAGGTCTTAGTCTATTACTCAAACTTCAGTTTTTACACTGAATGACTCAGGAAGCCTTTGGAAGTTAAGGTACAGAGAGGTGGTATCACGAGACATATTTTTAAAGGTTTATTTTGGCTGCTGTGATGAGAAAACAGTGTAAAGTAAGTGTGTGTGGGGGGGGGTGTAGACAAACACAGAGGCAGGGAGACAGGCGGGAGATGACGTGGCATGGAGCAGGACAGTAGCAATGGAAGTGGAGAAGTAGATACTGGATGTACTTTAAAGCAGAATCAAGAAGCCTTGAAAACAGATTAGGTATGCTATGTGACAGAAAGAGAAGTATTAAAGTTTTTACCCTGAGCAACTATTGGAAGGACAGAGTTTCCACTTACTGAGAAAGACAAGACTTCAGAAGAATCAGGTTTTGGACAAAAGAATAAGCATCTGGTTCTAGAGATGTTGATACATCTCTAGAGGCCCCGTCAAGCAGACAGTTAGTCATATAGGTCTGGGGTCTAGGGAAGAAGCATGTGCCAGATTTGGGAGTCATCGGCAGCTTGAGTTTTGAAGCAATGACACCGGATGAGATCACCAGGGGAGTGAGGGTAGATGAGAAGAGACAAGGTCTGAGGACTGAGTCCTGGGCATGCCAATGTTCAGAGGTCACGAAGATGAGGAGGAATCAGCAAAAGAGGAGAAAAAACAGGAGAGCAGGGTGTCCTAGAAGCCAAGAGGTAAGAATGTTTCAAAGAGAGGGGAATAATCAACTGGTAAGTGACGCTGGTAAGTCAACGAAGAGGAGCACTGACAATCAGCTCTAGATAGGTCACATGGAAGGTACTGAGGACCTCAGAAAGAATAGTTCTGGTGGAGCAGTAAGGGCAAATGCCTGATTGAAGTTGGTTTAAGAGATTGGTGCCAACTCCAGGGGACACCATTTCTATTATATTTTAAGTGAGTGGCACCCCCTGGATTCACAATGTGAATGTTGCCCCCCTGGCATTATGGAAAGCAAGGCCCTGACCAAGGAAAGAAATTGGAAAGAGTGAGCAAAGATATTTCTTTTTGTTAAGTTTTGTTCAAAAGAAGGACAAAGAAATGGGGTGACAGAGGGGTAAAGACAGGGATTTTTAAGATGAGAAAAGTTATAGCATGTTTATATGCTGATGCAAATGATACAGTAGATGAGAAGGGATGGAATCTGAATCTACTGCACAAGTGGCAGAGCTGTTCTTAGGAACGCAAGCAATTCAACAGTGTAGGTCACGTAAACGGTCTCAGGTACAAGTAGGAAGAGTGATGTGAAGGTGGGAGCACACGGAAGTTCTCTCCTTATTTTTCCATTTTCTCAGTAGAATACAAAGCAACGTCATCAGTGAAAGTGAGGATGGGAGAGGAGGTACTGAATGTATGAGGAGAAAGGAGAAAGTGAGAAATAGTGCTTTAGGAAAGTGGGAGAAGGAAGGGACCAAAGAAAATAGTATGATCATCTGGCAGCATGAGAGGGCCAACTTGAACCCAATGGTCATGAGCTTTAAGAGACAGCAAAGTTGTACGTTTTTTTACCAGCCATGTGCTACTGTGGAGAGCTGGATTTAAGCAGGGTCTTATGAAAGGAAAGTGACAAAAGGAGAGGAGGCCAAGTGAGCTGAGGGTATACACTAGGAGGCATTCAAATGGGTGGAACAACTGACCTTGGAATTTAAGCTGGGTAACGAGAAGAGACAAGAAAGGTCATGAGCAGTAAAAAGGTCATGGAATTAATGGCTTGTAGGTGCCAACCAGGTTGGAGCATGGCTGGGGTACCAGGAGGAGTGAGCTGGAAAGACAGGAGGTATAGTTCAAGTCTTGGATGCTGGAGATTGAGATTATGAAAAGGGAGGGTTTAGTGGTGATACCAAGGTCTAGGGTATGACCATGGGAATGTAGCTGAGTCAGAGTAGAGGACAAGATGAATAAAGGAGAGGAAGTCAAGAAAATAACCTACTTTCTCATTCTCTATCTCACGGAGTAGAGTGAAAATTATTGAGACAAGTCCTCATCAATCATGTGGGGTGCTTTAAGGGAAAAGCAGTATGTGACTAATAAGTACATTAATAGAAAACTGCCATTATTCTTTCTCTAGTTCTTCCTGGTCCTCAACTGCCTTCCAATTAGTCCTATGTGTGCAGAATGCTTATATGATAACAGGAGAACTTTGACATATTTCACCTTTCGCTTGAGAGGCAAAGGCGGTTTTCATTGATCTTACACACAGCCATTTTTTGCCATGGCCTCATTAACTTCCATCTGCCTCTCCTAATAAGTTCCTAACAGGGAAGTGTAGAATTGATCCAAATAACTCAATAATCTGACTCCAAAAATCAAGTACTAATGAAAATATACTCTTGGATCTGAAGGCCCCAGAACAAAAACAAAATTTAGTTAAAATGATTTGTTAATCTTTCACTACCTCCATTTTCAAGTGCTCATGAAGCTTCCTAATGCCACAAATTTCTATCTTTTATTTAGAATTTAGAAATTTCTATCTCAGGAAGCTAATAATGTTTAGATGTAATGTAGTGTCAGAAAACAGATTTTATTTTTCTGAAGCAGAATGAATGAAATAATAATTTTGAAAAAGACCCAATCATTTTACTGTTAACAGCCTAGAGAAGAAATGGTCCTCTGAATGTGTAAACATATTCTTTTTGCAGGTTTGTATTTATTCTTACGCAAACACACAAATCTGTGCTCATTTAATTCCAATTTAACTGTTTTCAGCTACAGCTGTGGCACAGAGCATGACATTCAGTAACTACTTACTATTATAAAAGGTATATTACATCTCATAGAATAATAATAAAAAACAGATTTGCTGAGCAAATAGTAGCTAGCAGGTTTGTCTACCTCAAATATGAAATCAATTTTCAGTCAATAGAGTTCAAACAAGAAAGTTATCTGTCGTACTTGATCAAGCCAACCAGTAGATGTTTCATTAGAATGGTGGACAAGAAAATCCTCAGAAGCTATTAATAAAAAGTGATTAACAAAGGAAATGAAGAAGAAAATAAAACAACAGATGGAATAAAAACTCAGGCAAAGGAAATGAGTTTCAGAAAGGTTTGACAGGTTAAGGGTCATGGCTCCAAAGAATGTTTTAATAAAACACTAAATCAAGTACCTAGACAAATTAGTTAACAGATTAATTAACAGTATTCATGTGGGAAACGAGCATCTTTCCTGGAGCTGTCTAAATTAGATGGTAACAGCTATATTTTGACCTGATGCTACTGGAGTTATAAAACTTTTCAACCTTCCAGGGAAAATTTCTCTTGTTCTTTACCCTCGGTGATACAACTTCCAATTTTAAAAACTACTCTGAAATCAAGAAACATTGGGATGAGGAAATGGGAGCAATTAGCATCCAGCTCACAACCTTCCCTCTTTATGGGCACACCCCTCCCCCATCACCCCCCCCCCCCCCCCACACACACACCTCACAACGCACACCCTGCCCCGTCTCCTGCTTGGTTTCTAACAGTCTTTGCTGGCAACCTCAAAAATTTCTCTTCTACTTTTCCTTTACCCTCCTCCTTTTTTTCTGTTCTGTAACTCTGCCTTCTAACAGGAATGGTACCAAAAACCCATGGTTAGAGCCTTGCTGACCCTCGGGATGGAAGAAGTTTCTGTTTCCTGTTTTGAAGCATGGTTTTAAATTAATTTTAAAACAAACATGGAGGTCAAAACCTGAGGAAAAACAACATGGAGGTTTTCCTTCATTAGGCTACTGACCCGTTCTAGGGGTTGGATTTGAAACAGCACCGCTTCCTAAGCTAATTCGCAGTGGACAAGAGTTCAACAGGCAGCTTACTTCCTTTCTTAAATTTGAGAAACTCCAGAAGGTTAGAAAATAGACTGGTTAGCCTGGATTTTTCCACTCTGCAATAATTCCTCAAATAAAGAAGGACAGCTGAGAAATGGCCAGTCATATTTTTGTTATTTTTCTGGAATATCACTTTGTAGTCAGAAAGATCCCAGAAAGTTATGTGAGAAAGAAAATCATCTTAAAAGCCACTTTTTTCCCCAAATACATTTCAACAGATATATATGTGATCTGTTTTCAAAATATATCTTTTTTGTGCCCTTTGAATTTTAAAACATGGACATGTATTACATCTGTAAAATTGCACACTAAAAGAGAAAGTAAATAACAGGGAAAAAACACCAAAAAAAAAAAAAAAGGACAAAGTCTTATCTTTTAATTCCACGTGACAAAAAAGAGAGATGGAATTATTTCCTATTAGTAAATGATCACAGGAAGAAAAATCAGTGAGAATCACTACTTTAGCTCCAGAGAGAATTTCCTGCAATCCAGACTCACATGTGTTAATAAATTCATCTTCCACACTCACCATCCTCTAAAATCACTGTGGTATTTCTATCTGGAGCAGTATTATTACTGCTACCACAAAGTGATGACTTTTAAGCAAATCCTTCATTTTCTTCATTTAGACCTTCCACAGATTTTGTACCCTTTCTCTCAACCTCCTTTCTACCATTTTTTTTTTTTTTTGAAACCACGTGTCTAGTCAAACAAAGTTGCTTGCTGACCCCCGTACTCAATCTTGCCTCTGTGTCCTGATAAGCCACTGAAGTCATCAGGAATGGTTTCCTTGTCAGTCAGGATGGTTGGGAAATGTGTTTGTGATACCCATTATCTCAATGACCAGCAGAGTTGACTCAGCTGACCTGATCGGTAGATAGGTGTAGCCTTCCTCCTTTACTCTGTGTAATTTCAATCCAAGTTGTGTCTGGGTGCTGTACTGGGGGGCAGGTGGGGAATATCGAGTGAGGTAGGTCATTCTGAGCCCAAGTAATCTTGAGGTAATTGACGTGTTGCTTTGTAAGCACTCTTCAGACTTTCTTTGCTCCTCTTGTATATGTTTCCAATGGACAACTAAGATGCAAGCTTTTTAAAAACCCATGTTCTATCCTGTATTTCTTTAGTATTCATAATAGCAGTTACATAACACCACACATAATGTAATAAAAGTTACCAATTATGGCTTTAAAGTTGAAGGAATTCAATTCTAGAGTCTCTCCTAGAATTAAGTTGTTTCCATTTGTTTGGATAAACACAATATCCACAGTATAACCAGTAAGTACGGGTAATAATATCCACAGTATGACTGTTAAAATCACAAGTCAGATTTTCACTGTTCTAAGTATTAAGAAAACATTTAGAAACAATTAACAGAATTTCAAAGAAAGAGCTCAAAAGAAATGTTCTTCTATTTCAGGTTTGCATAGAATAAAAGAGAAGGTCACTATCCTATAAATTAGCTTCATAACAGTGAGGTAAATCTTTGCACCGAGACAGATAATGTTGTAAGAAAAAGACTATGACTTCAATTTATTATTCTTAAAAAGTACTCGGAGAAAAAGGCTTAAGCTTCATTTACTACCACTGATTTAAAGTGAATCCTGATAAAACCCATTTGGTAGAAAGAGAAAAGCAAATTACCTGCTAGTTTGCTTCTGTCGTTTCCTGCAACAACAACAATCCAATCCCTTTGGATTGTGATTGCAGTAGCAGTACTGGCCAGGTTTGCAATATTTGCAATAGTGATGATCAGGATATAGCATGAAGTCTAAGGAATTACAGGAAAAAATTATTAAAATGTCAGTTTTACCATACTGTACCTACCTCACTGTACAATATAGTTTAAAATGGTCTTTGGTAACATAATAATAATATTTTAATTTCATTTCATAAAATCATAAGAAATCATTCTACTTTGTACACATGAAACAATAAACACCAGTTGTCAAGTTAAAGGGCATAACGTCTTTCTAATCTGTATCATGTGTGGTACGCATAATACAAAAAATTTTAATAGTCATATGCACATTTATGTCACATAGTTATCATAAAGTGTTAACATAGGGGTGGTTTTTAATTTTCCCCACAAATATGTCCTTTGGAAAAAACAGTGACGGGGAAGTGAGAAGACTTGAATTTAAATCAGAGTTCTGACACTTTCCAGTTGCATGACAATGGGCAATCAGCTATCATCACTTTGTCTTACTTTTTTCATCAACAAAATGAAGGCAATACACTAGAATATTTCTTGTCCTACCTGGCTTTGAAACTCTACAATATCAATCCAAATATACCTAAGCAGATTAAATAGGAACATCAAATTCACTGCTTTCCACTACACCCATCTCTCTCCTCTTTTCCATCAAGCTATCATGAAATCAGAGTGTGGGAAGTTATCTAGTCCACGTCCTCAAACAGAAATACCACTTATTATTAGGAGAACACAATCATGACTGATTTATATACATATATATATATACCATTTCTTAAATGGTGTGAAAAAATTACAGGTTAATACTACTGAGCTTAAAACTAGCAACTGATTTATGTAATAAACTCTTAGAACTGCCATTAAAAAACAAACAGGAAGGGGCTTCCCAATACTACTGAGCTTAAAACTAGCAACTGATTTATGTAATAAACTCTTAGAAATGCCATTAAAAAACAAACAGGAAGGGGCTTCCCTGGTGGTTCAGTGGTTAAGAAACTGCCTGCCAATGCAGGGGACATGGGTTCAAGCTCTAGTCCGGAAAGATCCCACATGCCGCAGAGCAACTAAGCCCATGCGCCACAACTACTGAGCCTGCGCTCTAGAGCCTGTACTCCACAACAAGAGAAGCCACTGCAATGAGAAGCCCATGCACCACAACAAAGAGTAGCCCCCGCTCTCCGCAACTAGAGAAAGCCCGCACACAGCAACAAAGACCCAATGCAGCCAAAAATAAATAAAAAAATAAAACAAAACAAACACGAAAACAACCAATAGAATGAAATTTAAATTCAAACAATACTTAATGAAAGCCTGTTAAGGGCCAAAAGACAAAACAAGACAAAAATGGTAGGGGATATTAAAATAGACACAGAGATAAAAATTAACAGGCCCTAATTCTTAGAAAGGTATAAACTTCCAAGACTGAACCAGGAAGAAATAGAAAATATGAACAGACCAATCATAAGTAATGAAATTGAAACTGTGAATAAAAATCTTCTAACAAACAAAATCCAGGACCAGATGGCTTCACAGGTGAATTCTATCAAACATTTAGAGACGAGCTAACACCTATCCTTCTCAAACTCTTCCAAAACATTGCCGAGGAAGGAACACTCCCAAACTCATTCTCTGAGGCCACCATCACCCTGATACCAAAACCAGACAAAGATACTACAAAAAAAGAAAATTACAGACCAATATCACTGATGAATATAGATTCAAAACTCCTCAACAAAATACTAACAAACAGAATCCAACAACACAATAAAAGGATCATACACCATGATCAAGTAGGATTTATCCCAGGGATGCAAGGATTCTTCAATATATGCAAATCAATCAATGTGATACACCATATTAACAAATTGAAGAAGAAAAACCATATGAACATCTCAATAGATGCAGAAAAAGCTTTTGACAAAATTCAACACCCATTTATGATAAAAACTCTCCAGAAAGTGGGCATAGAGGGAACCTACCTCAACATAACAAAGGCCATATACGACAAACCCACAGCAAACATGAATCTCAATGGTGAAAAACTGAAAGCATTTCCTCTAAGAACAGGAACAAGACAAGGATATCCACCCTCACCGCTATTATTCAACATAGTTTTGAAAGTCCTAGTCACGGCAATAAGAGAAGAAAAAGAAATAAAAGGAATACAAATTGGAAAAGAAGTAAAACTGTCACTGTTTGCAGATGACATGATACTATACATAGAGAATCCTAAAGATGCTAATAGAAAACTTCTAGAGCTAATCAATGAATTTGGTAAAGTTGCAGGATACAAAATTAATGTGCAGAAATCTCTTGCATTCCTATACACTAATGATGAAAAATCTGAGAGGAAAATTAAGGAAACACTCCCATTTACCATTGCAACAAAAAGAATAAAATACCTAGGAACAAACCTACCTAGGGAGACAAAAGACCTGTATGCAGAAACCTATAAGACACTGATGAAAGAAATTAAAGATGATACCAACAGATGGAGAGATATTCCATGTTCTTGGATTGGAAGAATCAATACTGTGAAAATGACTACACTACCCAAAGCAATCTACAGATTCAATGCAATCCCTATCAAATTACCAGTGGCATTTTTTACAGAACTAGAACAAAAAAATCTTAAAATTTGTATGGAGACACAAAAGACCCCAAATAGCCAAAGTGGTCTTGAGGGAAAAAAATGGAGCTGGAGGAATCAGATTCCCTGACTTCAGACTATACTACAAAGCTACAGTAATCAAGACAATATGGTACTGGCACAAAAACAGAAATATAGATCAATGGAACAAGATAGAAAGCCCAGAGATAAACCCATGTACCTATGGTCAACTAATCTATGACTAGGAGGCAAGGATATACAATGAAGAAAAGACAGTCTCTTCAATAAGTGGTGCTGGGAAAACTGGACAGCTACATGTAAAAGAATGAAATTAGAACACTCCCTAACACCATACACAAAAATAAACTCAAAATGCATTAGAGACCTAAATGTAAGACCAGACACTATAAAACTCTTAGAGGAAAACTTAGGAAGAACACTCTTTTACATAAATCACAGCAACATCTTTTTTGATCCACCTCCCAGAGTAATGGAAATAAAAACAAAAATAAACAAATGGGACCTAATTTAACTTACAAGCTTTTGCAAAGCAAAGGAAACTACAAACAACACAAAAAGACAACCCTCAGAATGGGAGAAAATATTTGCAAATGGACAAAGGATTAATCTCCAAAATATATAAACAGCTCATGCAGCTTAATATTAAAGAAACAAACAACACAATCCAAAAATGGGCAGAACACCTAAATAGACATTTCTCCAAAGAAGACAGACAGATGGCCAAGAAGCACATGAAAAGCTGCTCAACATCACTAATTATTAGAGAAATGCAAATCAAAACTACAATGAGGGGCTTCCCTGGTGGCGCAGTGGTTGAGAGTCCGCCTGCCAATGCAGGGGACACGGGGTCGTGCCCCGGTCCAGGAAGATCCTACTGCCGCGGAGCAGCTGGGCCTGTGAGCCATGGTCACTGAGCCTGTGCGTCCGGAGCCTGTGCTCCGCAATGGGAGAGGCCACAACAGTGAGAGCCCCGCGTACAGAAAAAAAAATACAATGAGGTATCACCTCACACCAGTTAGAATGGGCATCATCAGAAAATCTACGAACAACAAATGCTGGAGAGGGTGTGGAGAAAAGGGAACCCTCTTGCACTGTTGGTGGGAATGTAAATTGATACAGCCACTTTGGAGAGCAGTATGGAGGTTCCTTAGAAAACTAAAAACAGAATTGCCATATGACCCAGCAATCCCGCTACTGGGCATATACCCAGAGAAAACCATAAATCAAATAGTGCATTGCAGCACTATTTACAATAGCCACGTCATGGAAGCAACTTAAATGCCCATCGACAAATAAATGGTTAAAGAAGATGTGGTACATATATACAATGGAATATTAGCCATAAAAAGGAATGAAATTGGGTCATTTGTAGAGACATGGATGAATCTAGAGACTGTCATACAGAGTGAAGTAAGTCAGAAAGAGAAAAACAAATATCATATATTAATACAGATATGTGGAACCTAGAAAATGGTACAGATGAACCGGTTTGCAGGGCGGAAATTGAGACACAGATGTAGAGAACAAACGTGGACACCAAGGAGGGAAAGCGGTGGCGTCAGGGGTTGGTGGTTGTGGTGTGATGAATTGGGAGATTGGGATTGACATGTATACACTAATATGTATAAAATGGATAACTAATAAGAACCTGCTGTTAGAAAAAAAAAAAAAGAACAAACCAAGCAAAAATCTAAACATCTTATAAATGTCTACTAGTTGCATTAAGTCAATTATGTAATCTGTTCCCTGCATTACCAAATTCTGTATATCAGTTTTAAATCAAATGCAGCACATTGTCTCTACACTGCATTCCATACTCTATTTTACACATGAACATGTTTCTGAGAAATTGCATTTAAAAAATGAAAAATGTAATACTATTTTTATAATTTCTTATATTACAAAAACAAACATACACTCTCATAGAAAAACTTGGTCTATAGCACAATATTATTTTCATAATGTATATAAAGTCCAAGTTCAGTCTGACAATAGAAACTCTCCTTCCTACACTTTTCAAACCTTCTCTGTGTGTTGCATACATCCATCACTCAGAGAAACTGTGCTTCCCCTATTTTCATGCCTTTATGAATGCCAGTCCATCATTCCAAAAATAAATTTTAAAAACGAAGAGGGATTGATGGGAAGATGGATGTGCCAATGGATAAATATATGATAAAGCAAGTATAATAAAATGGCAGAAGTAGAAACTAAGTGGTACGTATATGGGTGTTCAGTGGAGAATTCTTCTAACTTTGCTGAATGTTTGAAATATTTCATAATGAAATCTTGGGAGAATAACATCCTATTTTCAAGGCCCACCTAAATGGCCAACCCAGAACTCCATTTTTCTCGAAGGCACTTAATCATGCTACCATGTATCATAGTTATTATGTGTCACATCTAATCTCCCTACAGGATCCACACTTGAATCATTTTTCTATCATTCAAATGCATCTAATACAACTTACACACAATAATCATTCAACAAAGCGGAAGGAAATACTTTGACTACAGACTGAAAATATCACTGTTCTTTAGTAATACTACTAATAAAATTATCTTCAAATATTACAAAAAAAAAGTATCCTACTGGTTTTGACATGCTATGTTTAAATTTTAAAAATTACCTTTCCATTCTGAACATGTTCTAATTTCCATGCTGTTTTTTTCTCTGACTTCCATTTATTTCTGGTATCTTTAAATTTGTAAATATACAGTTATTAAAAAAAAAATTAACAGGCCCTATTTGTGAAAAGACACTCCCTCAAAGAGTTTTCATCTTTTACCACTAACAGACATTCAATTTTCTACCATCAAGAATCTTGTTGAGAACTTACAAGAACCCATCCATGGTACATGGTCAGAAGGTCTTTTTTATGTAAGAAAACCATCATCAGGATGATTCCACACAGGATGACCGAAACATTCTGGATCACCAGTGAAGTCTGGGCCACTATACAGAGAGAGAAACAAAGTTCATACACCAAAACATCTCAAAGGAGATGTTTTTATCCATACATCACTGTTCTACTGTATTAATACATATGCAAATTACTATAAGAAATAAAAATATTCCTGAAGTAAATTCTGCCTCAACTATTTCCAGTAGGGCCCAGCATACCACATCAGACCAGTAAAACTTGCAGACAGAATAAAGAACTACCCCTCATTTTTCCTGTTAGTTGAAGCCATTCATAATGACCACATTTTCATTTTCACAGTTTATTCACTTTAAAGTTTACTGTCATAAACAGAACTAATTAACTACATAAACAAGCTCCACCTTTCAGGGCTTTGTAGCTTAGGCAAAAATAAGAACATGTAGGAGGTTATGGAGGAGGTTAAGTAAGAGGTCATGGAATCCATAACCTCCTAGATGGCAGGCTGAACTTGGTAAGATCGTATGGATAAATAGGAAGGACATATAAAAAATTGCCAAGAACAAAGCAGCAGTGTGTTCCTTTTACTAAAGTTATTTGCATTGTTATGAAATTCTAAACTACACCTTTTCTCACAGAAAATGCCAACTTCCTGAGACTGAGGCACCCATGTAGATAAAGGGCTGGCGTAAGGACAGGTTAGGATACCAGGTAAGGACACCTTGTAGTCTTTTCTCTGCCACTCACGAGGGAAGATGATCTAGGGAAGAATACTTAATATCTCTTATGCCTGTGTCTATAAGGCGAGGATATAATACATACCTGCCTTCCTTACTTTACGGGGTCATTTTGATGCTCAAATAAAATACTTTGAAAGCACTTTGAAAAATACAGAGGGTTGTATATGTAAGGTATAATTACAGCTCTTGCCTTTAAGGACAGTAAAGCTCATTCTGGCTTGGAACATTATATCAAAGCCTTGAGACAAAACAAACTGCTTTCTGAAATTAATTTGAAATAAAATCCCAACATATAACTCACTCATTCATTGCACAAGGCTATTAAATATCAACTGAGTGAGGTTCTTGGCTTTCAGGACCCCACAGACCAGAGGAAAGGTAGACATGTGAAAGGATAATTATAAGAGCATAAGTGCAATAGCAGAGGTATTAACAAAGCTTCATGGGAGTGCAGGAAAAAAAAGTGTCTCTGGTTAACTCAGCCTAGAGACATCAAAGAAGATTTTCATGGAGGTTGTCCCATGAGTTGATTACATAGGATAAGTGCAAGATTGCTATCCCACCACACTCTTCTTCATCCAACTCAACATTCTATCCTAAACTACAATTTCAGTGCTCAACAGTCATAAGGTTAAAGGTCTCTATGTATAACATTCCCACGTTCCTATGTATAATGATGTAAAGAAGTAGAAATTGTTTTTCCAGGATACAAAACCTTTTTCTATATGTGTTTTGGTCTATCGATTCTCAAAATAGAAAAATGTCCATCTTGGCCATTTTACTAACAGCATCAAGTCCTGGAATATGATAATCCAGTTGCTCTCTATCCGGGGGCAGTTATCCCGCACTGAAAGAAACAGATACCTCAGTCTCTCCCCAGTGTCTAGGATAGACATGGCCAGGTCTTAGCATTATCAACTGAGGAACTAAGGAAAATTTTGCCCTGAATTAATATACAAATTGCCCTTATATTCTGAATAATTAAACTGTTCATTCACTTTCTCTCTTTCCTATACAATACTTAATGATTTCAGTATTAATGCTCTAGAATAAATGTTAATATATTATCACTTCTTCTTTTTTCTTCAAAAATGTATAATTCAGCTCTCTGTGATCCAGACTCAGGTATTCTTTTCTGAATCCATTGTTTTCACTTCCCCTACATACTTGCCTATATAAAACACAGTAACCCAGAGGATAGATGTTAAAGCTGTCCCAGGAACGTCACATTAAACGAACTCCAGTGCAAGTCATGGTTAAAGGATGCCAGAGTTAGGTAAACTCTTAATGTTTAACATGGTTCGCAGAAAAGTGCCACAGTGTTAATCATTAACATTTGTAATTTACGAACAGCCAAAAAAGATACCCCACAAAAATCTATAAACTCAGTATCCTGGCATCCCAACTTTGGGCAGGAGCCCCAGGACCCTCCATGCAGAGGTGCTGCCACTGAGCACCCCATCACTCAGGTGGCGGCTGCAGACGTAAAGTGGGTTAGTCACAGAGGTTTCTCTCTAGCTCAGGCACTAGTCCCACAAACACAAAGGCTTTTATAACACCACTCACCTTTAAGTCTGGCATTCTTATCCACCCAATCACCAATGATGGCTCCTAGGACCAGAACAGACCCTGCCACCACCAGCCCGTAGACTGCAGTCAAGAGAAGGCTGTTTCCATAGAGCTCTACCAGAAACACAGACACTGCAAAGTGCCACATCCGATCCCCCTTGAATAAGAGAAGATAAAAGGTTCTGATAAAACGTTGTACATTGCTAGTCAATTATACTCAAGAAGTTGCTTCCTTAACAAAAGGGCACTTTCCGGCTACATTATGAGATTCTCAAAGTCAACAATTCCTCTATGGATTGAACGTAGTCAGGTGTTAAAACTGTTTGTCCTGGCACAATGGAAAATATTCTTGCCCAGATACTAAGTAAACCCAAAAAAAGCATGATGTTAATGAAACAAACGTACTCCCTATCATTCTAGAAAAAAATACAGTTTCCAAGCCCAAGGAGGTTTTTTTGAGATAAAACCTGTTCCTTTTTGTATCAGGTTTCTAGCCAGGCCTGGGATTTACCTATCCTGATTTGAAAGGCATAAAGGAGTTTGCTATTGAACCAGAATGAAACAAGTATAGTTTACAAATATCAGTTATGCCTTGAATGTCAAGAAAGAGCCAGTTTCCCAATTTGTAAAATGGTAAGAATGGACTATATGACCTCTCAAGTTTCTTTTATCTCTAACATTCTAAAATCTATGTTCTATTTTCATAAATAAATTTCAAAGTCATAAAACAGCAGAACAATCAGAAAGATGAAGTTAATATGCGCAAATTCTGGCACCATATGAATGAAGATGTTAGAAATCAATACATAAGTAGTTATTTAGTTATTTTCGACGCAGTAGTTGTTTTCAACACAGACGAGTTTTGAAAGGGGAAAAAAACTATTTCTTCACTCCAGAGTATACAGGGAATTTTGGAATTCATTGCTGCAAAATGTGGAATAACAGAAGCTTTTAAATGAGTCAGGCAAATTAATGTGTAAGAAATCTATAATGGACCTTGTTATGAGCTTTTAGGCTCCATTCCTGACTTGTTAGGTTAACCTAAAACAGGACAACAATGTTCTATCATAACCTATCCCTAAGAAATCACTACAGGAAACTGAATTCCCAGGCTAGGCTCCTTATGGATTGGAAGAAGTACTACACTCCTAGTTCCTTCCAACGTCTCTTAACATCCCCCTGACAAATTTAATGCGTAAGGAGCAAAGTATTATCCTAGTATGGCAAATGCTTTTAAGCATTTAATAGAGGCAAGACAACAATCTTATGCATCCAAAGTTAAACTGATGTGCATATTCTGTAGCAATCATTTACAATAAACTTCATGTACACCAGTATTTCTCAAGTGGGGGGTGATTTTACCCTCTAGGGATCACTAAGCAATGTCTGACGCTATTTTGGGTTGTCCCATCTGCGAGGATAGATTTGCTACTGGCATCTACAGTGCCCCACAACAAAAAATTATCCAACCCAAGATGTCAATAGTGCCAAGGTACAGAAACTTTGGTGTAGAGGATTATGAACATTGTTTAGAACCACAATTTAAAATTAACATAAGATTAGGGCCTTGAGGGAGAGGGTGAACATGGCCAAGTAAACGTTAAAACAGACACTGGAAGCCAGTGGAAATACCATACTTGAAAGACTGATTCTCACTCGATGGTCTGGAATGTGAGCTCTAGAACCTTCTGCACTCTCAACCCTCAGCACAGTGCACAGCCCAGAGTAGAAACACAACAAATAACTGCGGAATCAACAAAGGAGTGGATATGCAGTGGATCCCGGCTGTAAATGAGCACAGAATGAGACTTATTTATGAACTATATTGTTCTGCTACATTAGATTTGCTCCATGAATGTTCAAGAAGTCTGACGCTTAATCAGTACCATACTTCATCTTTCTGGGACAGCTTTTGAAAGTTTGCTTTGAAAATAGAAATCTTTTCCATTTACGTTGGAATTCCATTTCAAATACCCTTGTACTAAATGACTAAAAATATATATACACATACAATTTGTAACCAATAAAAAGACAAGTTTACACATTAAGATAAAAATGTCAATAAGAATTGGGGCTTCCCTGGTGGCGCAGTGGTTGACAGTCCGCCTGCCGATGCAGGGGACAAGGGTTCGTGCCCCGGTCTGGGAAGATCCCACATGCCACAGAGCGGCTAGGCCCGTGAGCCATGGCCGCTGAGCCTGCGCGTCCAGAGCCTGTGCTCCGCAACGGGAGAGGCCACAACAGTGAGGCCCGCGTACCGCAAAAAAAAAAAAAAAATGTCAGTAAGAATAACAAATTAAGCTATTTTCTTAATCTTTAACATGAGAAACAAATTTAGATTTGATTAGAATAAAATGGCATGAGGTGAGGGGAGGTACTTTATCCTAATCTCTATTCCTCTGAAAAGACAAAAACATATGAATGCCTCAAATGATAGGCTGCCTCCCTGAGTGAATTTCCTCTTTCTTAACATAAAGAATAAGAAATATTATCCCACTACTATTGCTTCTTCCTTTTTGAAAAAAATTTATTTTTATTGAAGTATAATTGATTTACAATGTTGTGTTGGTTTCTGGTGTACAGCAAAGTGATTCAGTTATGTGCTCTTTTCCATATTCTTTTCCATTATGGTTTATCACAGGATATTGAATATAGTTCCCTGTGCTATACAGTAGGTGCTTCTTTCTTTCTTTGTTGTTTTATTTTTTCGCTTTAAAGCAGGACTTGAAACAAGTGCTACGAAATGAAAGTTTTCTCTCTTGCTTATGCCCTGTATGGCATGCCTCCTCCTTGATGGACAGGAATAAAACTGCTCCACTTGGGACTTCCCTGCTGGCTCAGTGGTTAAGAATCCAACTGCCAATGCAGGGGACAGAGGTTTGAGTCCTGGTCCGGGAAGATCCCACATGCCACAGAGCAACTAAGCCTGTGTTCCCACAAGCCACTACTACTGAGTCCACGTGCCACAACTACTGAAGCCTGCGCACCTAGAGCCTGTGTTCTGCAACAAGAGAAGCCACTGCAATGAGAAGCCTGAGCATCGCTACAAAGAGTAGCCCCCCCTCGCCGCAACTAGAGAAAGCCCGTGCACAGCAACAAAGACCCAGTGCAGCCAAAAATAAAATAAATTAATTAAAAAACAAATAAACAAAAACTGCTCCACTTGCCCCAATTTCCAAAGGGTTTAGGCTTTAAGAAGTAACAGACTCTACACTCACAAAGCCCAAGAATCAGGTAAACTCTCTGTAAAGGTTGACTAAGTGCAATCTCAGGCCCACCCAGCCGTTCCTTCCTAACATCCATTTCCTGCCCACCCACAAGCTCTCATCATACTTTGAAGATTTGTTTACATGTTCATCTACCTCCAGTGCACTGAGAGCCAAAGGCCAAATGAATGTCTGTGAATGAATGATCACAGTCATTAATGCACTGAATACTTTTTGAGAGGCTACTATGTACTCAGCAATACTGCAGGCACTAGAGATTCAGCAGTGCGCAAAAATCAAGATTCATGCTTTCATGCTGCTTGCATCCCAGTGAACAGAGACCAAAAACAAATCTAGAATAGGTCAGGTGGTATAAATGCTATGAGGAAAAATGCAGTAGGGTGGGGCAGGAAGGTGGCATTTTGCATGAAGTAGTTAAAGACCTATGAGAGAAACCCAAGGAAGTAAGATCGGGCACCATGCAGACATATGGCGTATAAATGGAGACAGTCCATAGCATAATGCAGAAGATATCAGCACTGGCCACCCTTTTTCACTGCCTTACACTGTTAGTTATTCTTTTGTAATTAGGTATATTTTTTTAAAGCCCAACCTGAATTATATTATAAGCTCCTTGATGACAGGATCCACTTCTTACCATACTTTGTATTCCAGTAGTAGAGAGTAAAATATATTGATCCACTGGCAGAAAGAAATGAAGTCAGAAATAAAAAGTATTCAACCTCACACAAACCTAATGCAATATAACCTTCTACCCTAACACCTCTATACTCAAGTGTATAGGAAACCATGACTCGGCAGAGTCAGTAGGGTAATGCCTAGATAGGCATGCACATGTATGTATATACATATATAATAAATAAGCAGACATCTTTTGTTGTAATAAAATCAGGCAAAGTGTCAAACAGGAGACAAAACTCAAAAGATTGAATTAGAGAGCAGTCCTCTTTTACACTCCTCCACAATAAGTGAAAATCCACTACAACTTACACGACTACAATTGCTGTGTTTTGTTTTGTTTTGTTTTAATCCAAGTTTCCCACAAGAACTCCTTTTGCTCAATTTACTGTAAGACTGGAGTAAGCATCTGTCACTTTTCTTGTGTTTTCCATTCATGACAAAAAAGATCCTCCTGGAACAACCACAGTTCCACTCCTTTGGCAAATCTGACCTGCCAACCTAATAACGAAAGGTTGCATAAACCTTAAACTTAATCAGTGTTTGGAAGTTAGGCACCTTCTTCCCCTAAGAGATAGGTCCAGACCACAAGGTGAGAATTTCAGATACTATCTCCATCACTTACTGGGTTTTTTAAAATACTTAATACTTACCGAATTAAATTGGAAGAACAATTTAATTGGATTTAAATTAATTAGGGGTAGTTTCACTCAATTTCTATTCAGAATCATCAGTTATTGGAAATGAAACTCACGCCAAGTCCACCTTGTTTACATGTATTTTCAGAGTCATCCCTGTCTAAGCCTCTGGGGAGAAAGAAGCTGGCCTTTCTAAAAAAGCCATCTTTGAACTGCTATTTCTTGAAGAGCTGATAACTTAGCTTAATAATTTCCCAAGGGCATGGGTACAGATTTCCTCATACAATAGTTTGCATTCATGTCTTAAGAACGATCCAAAAGAAGTTTCCAGTTTAAAAAGAAAATAACAGTCACAAAATTTACTCTCAAAATTCTTTCCCCTTACTTACGGTTCTTTTAAATTAAATATCATACATGAGGCATGAATAGAATTTACACAGGTTTATTGCTTTTAAACAGTAAGACCAATTGTTTAATTTAAAAGATTCTAATCATCATTAATTAAATACACATCTAGCATCCCCTGGGGATTATTCTTTTGGGTTGAGGAGTGTTGATGGAGGAATCCAAGCCCACAGAAACACTGGGACTCTTCCAAGACCATGGAAGAAGTCAGAGGGAGACTTATGAGTCAGTTGCTGATTTTCGTTGGATGATGGTTTTTAAGATAGACTGAGATGTCCCACACATATCTAGCTACAGATAACATTTTAAAAGACCAGAATTTACACCACTCAGATATTTGTTCTTGGGGTCAATTATATTTAAATTAACCTTAGAATGCTATTTTTAGCCTAACTCAGTCACTCCCCTATTCTACTGTATTTTCATAGCACAGTAGGCTGGAACTTATAATTTTAACAAAAGAAGAAAACAGAGAAATATCTTAAAATGTGAAAAAATAGAAGGTCCGTGAGACATCCATCCATTCTTAGTAGCAGATATTACCATTTATTAACCCTTGTAATGCAAAATACAATTTACAAACAATGCAAATAGTCCTGTCCTTGTTAATCCTGTTTTTGGATAGCTGCCAGTCTACATAAAGTATGATAGCTCAATAATTAATAGCATTTACTAACACCTATGGGAAAATATCTTTGGTGAAAATAACTTTTTTGTTAGAGCATGTATGTTTGGTTGATTTATTTCTTTAGCTGCATGACAAAACTGCAAGATGGCTTAATACAACTGGCCCAAATGAGAGGCAACAAGAAATTGTGCAAGCATGTTGTAAGAATTACTGTAGATTTTCACTTACCCATGTAGATAGAGAATGACCAAGGTAGAGAAGGAATTTTGCAGAGGTCAGGTAGTTTGCTAAGGATCCTGCAAAGACACACAGTAGGCAGATAAAAAGCGTATTTAGTCACTTGAGTGAGCTGAGATTGGAATGCTTACTCATTTGTCCTTATTAAACATAATTATTAAAAACTACTTTGTGGGGCAAACCATGTACATTTCATCAAGTCACCTAGAAATTGATGGGTCGATGAAAAATTCAGCACGACCTCTTGGTCAATAACTGCATAACTTCACATACAGTGAAAAAAGCTCTTGTTTCAACATTCTTTAACTCCATTTTATTTTTGACAAGATAATCCAAACTACCCAGTCTACTTCTCCATCCTTGCCTGTGTGCACGCCCCTTTCCCCATACCTTGAAATGCCTTTCTTCCTTAACCCCCAACAAAATATGAGTCGAACGAGCTACTAATCACACTGGTTAACAGCTGAGCCACATTCCTCCAAAACCTGCGTGGAGGTGCCGGTCTCCACTGCGCAACCTGTTTCTACCACATGCGTTCGGTCCACTCACCACAGCATCTTCCCAGGCGGTTTTGCTCTCTTGCCCTGGTCATGACACCAGGCGCCCCCCGCTTGCTCTTCTGCTGCTACGGCTGCCGCTCCTGCTGAGGTGCTTGTTAAGAGGAGTGCAAGGAACTGAAGAGAGCACCGTTGAAAACACAACAGCTCTGTGCAAAAAGCCTCCGACGACGACTATACCAAAAAAACACAAAAAAACAAAAGGAAAACGGCCCGGGGGTCTTCTTTTGGTCTTCCTTCCAAACTTAGCCAACACTGTAGCTGAAGTTGGAAAGGCAAAGCCTTATGGAAGCGGGTGGGAAGGCTCAACAGGCCGGCCGAGCTGCGTCGGGTGCCCTGTTTGTGCTGCCGCCACCGCCGCCGCCGCCGCCGCGGGCCCGGCTCAGGCCGGCCCTTATACGAGGCCTGGGGCGGAGCTCCGGCCGCCGCCGCTCGGGCCGCCCCTCCCTCTCAGGGCCATCTGGGCGTCCTCGCAGCGCGAGGCCAGGGGCCCTGCCGCCCTCCACGCCCTTGCCAGGAGTCGCCGCCCGCCCGCGGCGCAAGGGTCCGACTGGCCGCGAGCAACCCGCGAGCCTGCGGGGACCGTCGCCGGACGAACTCTGCTCGCCGGGTTTTCCGCCCTCCGGGAGGCCGCGAAAAGAGATCGGGGAGGTCGGGCGGCCGGGAAGGGCAGGACCGCGCGCCCAGCCGGCGGGGCGGCGGGGAGAGGCGAGCGGCAAGGCCGGGGCCGAGCCGCGCTTCTTTGCACCAGCTGCCTGGCCAGTCGGGGAGAGGGCGGCCGCCAACGGTCGTCGTGCAAAGCACCAGCCCAGGCTTGGGGGTGGGGGAACATACTTTTTTTTTGTTTTGTTAACGAAAATCATTTTTAATATAGGTATCTAAATAAATATAATCCGTGTCACAGTGGCCGCTTTCCTGGCCTTCCCATTCCGGCCCGCCTGCGGCAGAGAATGTCTTTTCTTCCCAGGACTGCATAGCGGGGCTTCCCTCAAAGAGCTAGAATCAAAGGGCAGGAAGGGGCGCAAAGATCAGAGTACAGCCCTCTTCAGAGGAGTAAACGGAACCTTGGAAAGGTTAAGTCCCGCAGCGACTCAGGCACCCAGCTCTAGCCCAGAGCTAGGGTCTCCAAATCCTTCCTGAAGATGCAACCAGGAGGAAGCAGCCCAAGCGTTTCCTTTACCAACCTTCCTTCTCTCTCAGCGCCCTCTGGCCCTCGCCCGCACCCACGCGTCCCTTCCCCACCTCTCCTCCAAGTGGCTTAGTATAGCACAGGCAGTTACCAGGAATACCGGTTATCCCAGTTGTGTCCCTGTCCAGATAAAGCCATTCGGTGGCCTCCCGGAGGGGCCAGTGAATGACTCTGAAGAACACCAGACTTGAACCTTCCTTGACTCTTCCACCTCCACCCCTACCACCTCTGTGCCAGAACCCCTGGAGTCCCTATAGCCCCCTGGTTACCTTACCCTTCTCAATCTCCTCAAAACCGGGGGACTGGATCCTACACATTGAAACTCCAACGAGATTCCACACCCTGAGCACAGGCCGGACTGACACCCAGTAGTGAAAGGAGACACACGGGAATATATGCCCTGTTATCTAGACTGGCAATTAGGAGCCGCAGAGTTCGAGGGGCGGGGTGCAGCTGGATTCAGTTGGGATGTGGTCTGGAGGTCAGAGATAGGGGATTTACAGTTTAGGTACTGCTGTTAACTGCCTTTGTCCTTTTCAAGCCTTCTTTTTTTTTTTTTCCTTTCTTTCAAAACACTTTCAAGTCCTTTCTCTTCTCTCCTGGAGAAGTTTGGTTTGTTGTCTGAAGTTGGAGAACAGGGTCATGTAGCCACATGTCCTTGAGAAGTAAACCAAGGCACACTCATATGAGGCACCTGCAGAAGGAGGGAACAGAGGAATCAAACCCCTCCACATTATGGCAACCTCTTACTGGAGATGAATTTTGTGGACAGGTCCTCAAGCAAGGCACAGAAGATAATATTTGCCACAGAATATCTCAGCAACAAGGACCTCCAAGCGCTTTACATTAATTTTTACTTGCCATAAGGGGAGCGCTGTGCTGCCTCCAACTTCCAGGTAGCTTAAGGGAGATTCAGTTCGTTAAAAAAAAATGTCTTCCGGTCCACACTGTCTGAGAAATGTTTGTGGGAATAGTAGCTAAGTCATGTATATCTCGAAATGTACTGTGGAGACTCTGTTTTCCATTGTCACCAAGGAGTCCTCAGAAGCCAAAACTGAGAGAATGGCGGCAAAAAGAACAGGTGGGAGACTATAGTGAAGCTTGTGGAAAAGAAAATTTGGAAAGAAAACAAGCAAGATCCATAACACCAAACCTAGTAATGTGTTTGCGCTTTGGCAGGGGAATCCTAAGTCCTTATTAATGGGAAAAGTCAAGATATATTAGTTGGGGCTTATAAAATGGAAAGGAATTGAAAATGAAAATGGAATAAAAAATCCTCAAAATACACGCAAAATGCAAAATGACAGTAATCTCCTGGCCTTGACAGTCTAGATTACAAAGCACCACTTAAATCACAAGACCCAACTGGCTATTCCTCCTTCTGAGGAATGACTTGGCTGGCTGAAAATTAAGATTACTTTCAAAAGTCATATGTATTTTTTCCAGAACTCAGACAACACAACCTTCCCGTCAATGTAATCATAACTAAGGAAGCCATGCAAGTTTTAAATCAGTTTACAAAAAAAAAGATGCCCTAAAAACCATTTTCTAGTTCATTCTCCAAGTTTTTAAGTTAAATAGGTTAACTAACTTTTTAAAAATTACAGCCAGAATAAAATGTGCATTTTAATTTAAAATTAATAAGTATTTATGGTTGCAAAATAAAAGAGGTTTATTATTTCATTTTTAAGTTGCTTTTTCACTTACCCATCAGGCATCCTAAGTTTCCTCTGCTGTATCTGATGTGCTCACCAGGACAAATAAATGCGGATTAAGCAATGGACACCACTACACTGCTCTAAAGAAAAATAATAGGGTTATCATCAGCTATTACAGGAAGAGCTCAGATCCAGGACAGAGCTTCTGTTGGGTCTGAAACTTTTTAGCCTAAAATAGGAGTGATAAAGCCACGTTGCCATTCAAAAGCCTTTCTCAGTGCTGCAGGCATATCTCAAGAACTGTTTGACGATTCTCCAACCTGTAGTTTACTGGATCCTTGAGAAATTTACCTTCAGACATCTAATTTAAGTTATGGACATCTAATTGAAAAATAAGTATCCTTCTACGTTTGCATTTTGTTTGAATATTTCAAATAGATTTGACCTTGCAAAGGTTCTCATGAATGCTGACCTCTCATCTCTCTCTCCGTCTCTCTCCCTTTCTCTCCATTTCCCTCTCTCTGTCTCTCTCATACACACACAGAGATACACTCAGTAGTCTGCAGCCTCTAGTTGTAAAATTAAATGCAGAATTCAGAAGATTCCAAAAGAAATATATTCCTAAGGCAAATCCATAGAGACAGAAAGCATGAGTGGCTGTCAGGCGCTGGGGTTTGGGGAAGAGGAGAATGGGTAGAGACTGCTTAATGGGTGTGGGGTTTCCTTCTGGTGTGATGAAAATGTTCTGGAACTAGGTAGTGGTGATGGTTGTACAACATTGTGCATGTACTAAAAATTACTGAAATGTATACTTTCAAATGGTGAATTTTATGTTATGTGAAGTTTACCTCAATTTCTTAAAAAAATAAATGTATTCATATATGGAAAGTTCGCCATTTTTCAGTAGTAGTATTCATTGGGATAAATGTAGATAGAAAATCTTAAAAAAAGAAAGGATTTGGAAAGAGGAAAAGAGATATCTGGTCCATCACACTCACTGAAAACTCAAAAATCATGGCACAAAATTTACTGTTTAGTTTCTCCACGTGCAGCCAGAAAATACCTACAAATTTCATTTAATAAATGTTTCAGTCTCTCAACTTTTGCCATATGTAGTTTCTTTTGCTGTCTAATCTAATTCTCTCATGTTACAATGTAAGGCCCATTCTCTTGTATGCTGTCTTTAGAAACAGAAGGCAGACACTTAGCATCACCACAATATTACCTTCACATTCTCCAAACCTTGATTGGCCTTACCCAGCCTTGCCTTCCTCAGGCTAAAAAAACAGGGATGGATTTCTCTGATTTCTCAAGATTTTAATTGATCTTCTTGGAGCCCGTTTCAATTGCACCATTTGCTTGCAAGCCCCTCACAGCACGGAGGGCCTCACCCATCTGAGCAGAGTTCCCGGGTCACACACGCTCATATCCTTAATCATCTGTCTCAGACACTCCACACTGCATCCCTGTTTCTAAGCAGCACCTTGAAGATGATTCCCACTAAGCTGGCCATACACTTATGCATGACGCTTGCATTCTGGACTCTTAGCAAAAATTTCAGTTCCTTAATGTTCCCTTTGTGACACAGTCCATGTGTCCAGTGCAAGAGTCCCTGTTTTCCAGCCCCCTCCTCACTCCAATCTTTTACTGATGTGATCGTTGTCCTGCTCTTCTATTTTGTTTGTTTGTTTCAGCAAATACTATTTTCATACTGTTAATTTGTTCCTTAAGAGTTTCGTAAGATGCCCAATTGTTAGAACATGTCAATTATGAGTGCAGCATAGTAAAAGATAATGGTGTCTCACAGCCATAAAATCCTGACTAATGGTATGTCTCATCTTGGGTCCCTTGAATTTGTGCACACACAGACCCCGTAATACGGAAGACCCTAATATGATAAAGAAGACCTTTATCATGCGCCCTGGACACAGCGCTCTTTTTTGATGCAATTAGAAAATACTGACCAGAGTTATTATTTCATCATTTAAGGATAATTTAAAATACAGGGGCTTCCCCGGTGGCGCAGTGGTTGAGAGTCCGCCTGCCGATGCAGGGAACACGGGTTCGAGCCCTGGTCCGGGAAGATCCCACATGCCGCGGAGCAACTAAGCCCATGTGCCACAACTACTGAGCCTGCACTCTAGAGCCTGCGAGCCACAACTACTGAGCCCACGTGCCACAGCTACTGAAGCCCGTGTGCCTAGAGCCCGTGCTCCGCAACAAGAGAAGCCACCGCAATGAGAAGCCCGTGCACCGCAACAAAGAGTAGCCTCTGCTTGCCACAACTAGAGAAAGCCCGCGCACAGCCGCGAAGACCCAACACAGCCAAAAATAAATAAAATAAATTTATTTAAAAAAATAAATAAAGAAAGAAAGAATAAAATACAATAAGAAGGTCCTCCCAAGGATGTCTGCCAGAAAAGTTTCACTGCGTTGTTATCTGCATTGAGCTGCATGTATAACAAAAGGCGCCATGTATGTGGAGCACCGTGGCAGATATTAAACAAGGGGCTTATGAGATATTATCTTGTCTCATCTTCACAACACCCCTATGAAGTAATACTATTGTTATTCCCATCGTACACATAAAGAAACTGGAGACTCGGAGAGGTTAAATAACTCACCTAAGGTCACTCAGTTAGAGAGGGGTAGAGCTAGGGTTCAAGCCTAGACTTGACTGATTGCAAAGCCCTTGCTCTTTCCACTTTGTTATTCTTCCTGTCACCTCCTAATAAGCTTGGGACAACACAGGTGATGCCAATAAGCATAAATAGGCCTTTTTCTTCTTTTTGGCTCCCTTAGAGATGATGGGGACTCAGGCACCAGTAGAGACTTAGAACTAAGCATTGATGGTGGAGGCCACTGTAAAACTGTGTGTGTGTGTGGGGGGGGGGTGAATTGGGGGTAATTCCATCTCTTTGGTGGGGTGTGAACCGCCTAATACCAGGAGCTGTTGGATTCCTTTCGCATGGTGCCCATTGCCCAAGTCCAGCTGATAGTACAGCCCCCCTTTCAGAGCACTGTGTGGCTATAAGATGGATAAAATAACATTAAATAGGTTGGTGAAAAGCTCAGTTTTATACTTTTAGGCATGAAAAGGGGAGACTAAAATAAAAATAAAATATTTGGGGGGGTTCCGTTTTTATTTTTAGACTGCGTACTGCTGAATTTTGTAATCAGTATTGAAAGTCAGGGCTTTATAAAAATGTTTTGTTATTTCAAAAATAGTCTAAAGGAGTTTCTTGGAACTGTGAAGGGAAATGGAATTTTAAAAGGGGGCTTAATCAGTATAGATTTTACATGATTAAAGAGGTTATTTTTAAGCTACTTGGAAAGCAACATAGATACAGATTCAGTATCAGGTATAGGAGATTGGGGTTTTTCTATAGTGTCAGAAGAAATGCATTTTTGAGAATAATTTTTCATATTTAGAAAATGTTCTACCTAGGGGAATAATAATATTTGCATAGGTCTCTTTAGTCTACAATGTGCTTTGATGTTTTCTTACTTAATCCTCTAATAACTGCAGAAGGTTTTTGATCTCAGTGATCATGGACGTCATACATCAAGTCAATCCCAGAAGTCCATTGCCTATGTACACACACACACACACACACACACTGTACATGTCCCTCTGGAAGTAGGAAAAGTTTTGAGTGATGGGGGCTTGTAATGAAGGATATCATGGGTTTGGAAAGGGGACTGGGTTAAGGAGAACTTAAGGGGCTGAAGATAAAAGTGAACAAAGGGAGGAAGAGAGTAGGCAGCATGGTACGTCAGAAACAAGGTTCCGATTAGACATCAGAAGACAAAGTTGCTAATAGCAGCTTTGTGTCCTCGGGCAACTTACTTTACCTCTATCTAAGGTCTGTTTTCTTATTTGTAAATGAGTGCTTTAATTGATCTCTGAGATCAAATTCATCAAAATTGTCTGTGATTCAATAACAGCAGTTAGCTTTAGTGATTTTTATTTTCCTCTCAATAATTTTCCATATAATGAGCATGTAATTACTTACATACTTTTATAATGAGCATGTATTTCCTATATATCCAGAAACAAAAAGATTAAACTTTCTGTGGTTTAATTCCTTCAACCACAGGAACGTTTCCTTTTATCAGTTTATGCCTCTTCAACCTTTGAACAGGACTAACTGTAAATTACCTTCAAGGACAATGATCCATAAAATACTAATTAATAAAGCTTTTAAAAACTCTTGAGTTGCAATAGTGCGTTTAAAATAAATCTCAATAAATTTTTCTGCCACATATATGGTATTATTTTTTAAGAGGAAAATGGATGATAGTTTTCTTTTTTTTTTTTTTTTTTTGCGGTACGCGGGCCTTTCACTGTTGTGGCCTCTTCCGTTGTGGAGCACAGACTCCGGACGTGCAGGCTCAGCGGCCATGGCTCACGGGCCCAGCCGCTCCGCGGCACGTGGGGTCTTCCCGGACCCGGCACGAACCCGCGTCCCCTGCATCGGCAGGCGGACTCTCAACCACTGCGCCACCAGGGAAGCCCTAGTTTTCTATCTTTGATATTTCACTTGAATTGATTTCATTATCATACCTCTGGGGAATTTTGAGGTATTCATTAAAGGAACATATGATCCATGTTTATTTGTAGACTACTTTATTTATCTACTAGGTCCAAATATTCATAAGCTAGAAATAATATCACCAAGTAAGAGACCTTAGTTTGGTAACTCTTTTGGTGCTCTTCACTTAATTAATTTTTTTTTTGAATTGTTTAGTCCATCAGCTATCTGAAATGTAACAATGGGTATTTGAAGTTTTGCTTCCTGAGGAACATTGCATTTACATGTGAAGATTGGTTTTCAAAAATATATAAAATATGCTGCTAGAACTGGTGGACAAAAATATTTTCAAGGCTATCACTCTCAAAGAATGGGTCCTTGAACTTTTAGTTTTCATTTGATTTTGGAAGTCCGGCTTAGGCTGACTTCAGCTTCTTCAAGGATTGTTTTCTTAGTTTCACCTGACCCTCCGTCAACACTGACTGTGAGTCTTCCCTTTTCCATCCCCACCCTTTCCTTCTGATAGACATTAATGGCCAATTACTGTGCTGTGGCAAGCTCAGCATCCCATTTCTTGTGGTCACAAGGTATGTACTTTTAGTAATTTACTTTGTGTTCTTAGCATTAAGATGCATCCCTAAGAAGTCACATTAGAAGACATTAATGTTTTGACTAATTTGAAACTGCAAATGAAAAACACCTAGGCCACAATTATCAGTTTATGAGAATCTAGGTATCATTAAATGAGTTTAGTTGTTTCTTCTTAGTATCGATTACTTAGACATGCCTAATTTGTTTTTCTTTGTATGAGCAATGGATTGCCCTTTAAGGTAAAGTGGACTGATGTAGAATGATGATTAATTGTGTCACCTCTTCATAGGGTGGACCATCTACACTAAAGTCGAACAATAAGGATAAAATGGTTTAGGAAAGGTTCAAATTTGTGTCATAGGAATCTCTTCAGTCTACTGAAAAAAAAAGTCTCATTAAGTAGTTGACCAGCTCAAACAAGACTGTAATCATAGCAAATTAAGTGTATTCATTTACCTATTGTGAGCTTATACTAAGCTGATGAATAAATACTTAGGAAATAATTCCTCACTGAAATCTCATGAATTATATTACATTGGTATTTATCTTTATTTGATTGTGCTATATGGCCCCAGGGAAAATCTGGCATATTTTCTCTTTCAAACTGTTGACACTTTTTAAAGTAAAAGTATTGGGTGGGCCAAAAGGTTCATTTGTTTTTTTTCTGTAAGATGGATAAAGTAGCACTTAATTGTCGTTAACTTCATTCGAAACAATTTTGTTAGATTGTATGTGACAGCTGTCATATCAGTGTGCATTTTAAAAAAAGACTTATCAAAATTGGTGAATTTTTGTGTAGCCATTTCAATACTGAAGATGGAAGAAAAAAGCAACATTTTCGGCATATTATGCTTTATTGTTTCAAGAAAGATAAAAACACAACTGAAATGCAAAAAAAGATTTGTGCAGTGTATGGAGAAGGTGCTGTGACTGACGGAATGTGTCAAAAGTGGTCTGTGAAGTTTCGTGCTAGAGATTTCTCGCTGGACAATGCTCCACAGTCGGGTAGACAAGCTGAAGTTGATAGCGATCAAATCGAGACATTAATTGAGAACAATCAATGTTATACCAACGGGAGATAGCTGACATACTCAGAACATCCAAATCAAGCTTTGAAAGTCATTTGCCCCAGCCTGGTTATGTGAATCGCTTTGATGTTTGGGTTCCACATAAGTTAAGCAAGAGAAAACTTCTTGACCGTATTTCCGCATGTGATTCTCTACTTAAACGTAATGAAAACATTCCATTTTAAAAACAAATTGTGATGGGAGATGAAAAGTGGATACTGTACAATAATGTGGAACGGAAGAGATCATGGGGCAAGCAAAATGAACCACCACCAACCACACCAAAGGCCGGTTTTCATCCAAAGAAGGTGATGTTGTGTATATGGTGGGATTGGACGGGAGTCCTTTATTATGAGCTCCTTCCGGAAAATGAAACGTTTAATTCCAACAAGTACTGCTCCCAATTAGACCAACTGAAAGTGGCACTCGATGAAAAGCAACCAGAATTACTCAACAGAAAACACATAATCTTCCATCAGGATAACACAACACCGCATGTTTCTTTGATGACCAGGCAAAAACCGTCACTGCTTGGCTGGGAAGCTCTGATTCATCCGCCGCATTCACCAGACATTGCACCTTCGGATTTCCATTTATTTCAGTCTTTACAAAATTCTTTTAATGAAAAAAATTTCAATTCTCTGGAAGACTGCAAAAGGCACCTGGAACAGTTCTTTGCTCAAAACGATAAAAAGTTTTGGGAAGATGGAATAATGAAGTTGCCTGAAAAATGGCAGAAGGTAGTGGAACAAAAGGGTGAATCCGTTGTTAAATAAAGTTCTTGGTGAAAATGAAAAATGTGTCTTTTATTTTTACTTAAAAAAACCAAAGACACTTTTTGGCCAACCCAATATATGACAACTCTCCTGATTTCTCCTGTTCACTATTTCAGAGACTGCTTGGCTCATCAATGCCATTTGTTCCAAACTGCTTTGCAAACCATAATAGTATATAAAGACCCCATGGGACAAAAGTCCCAGAAGTTCCCTAACTATGCCTTTTGGTCAAATTAAGTAGCTATTATCTTCATGTAGAAAAAGATCATAATAGTTGTTTTGATACTTCCAGTTCAAAATACTTTCATGTCTGTAAAAAGACAGTTAGGCTTACACAACTAAACCTGAAAGTCTAGCCTTATATATAAACTGATGGCTCAACAAACAAAAGAGTGGGTAACCATTTCTGGGGTGTTTATAAGGATTACCGGTCAAAACATTTCTCTGATAAATTTCCCTTTGTCTATATATGTCCAGGTCAACTCTGGGTATAAATACTGTTCAACTTATCCCTGTATAACTATCACCTCCTCAAGGGAAAGGAAACATCTCTACTGAAATCCATTTATTTTGAAATTAAAAGAGGAAAGAAGATCCTTCTGATATTTAGTCCAGATCTTTGAACTTAAATTTTAATTGCTGGCTCTGCTGTTAAGAAGTTAGACACTGTTTTTTAAACTATTCCCAAGAACAAGACTCTAAATGCCAGATGGAATTAACCTAATGGTCCATGGATCCAAGATTCAGTCTCCAACTTTGGGACAAAAGGATAATTTGTAGAAGATGATAGTGGCTTGCCTCTTTGTCTTTAAGGAAGTAGTAAGGCATAGCAGGAGGACACGCTGTTCCACACTAGACAAACCTGAGTTCAGTCAACTCTACTTCTTATTAACTATGTGATGAGGTTACCTAACTCTCTGGACCCTCAGCTTCCTTTTTGGTAAAATGGAGACAGTAATGTCTCTTTCCATAGTCAACGTAGGGCATAAATGAGATGCAACAGACATACTGCCTGGTACATGGTGAGCCTCAATTACTTCATCAGAACTTAGAGACAGACACCTTAGAAACCTGTTAGATCCATCTCTTCACTGGTCTCCACATTTCCTCAATCTGTGTTTTGATTTTGTAACATGAATTTATCATCACTCCCTATCTGAAAAAATACTCCATTTGTTTACACTCAGTATTTTATTTGCTTTAAAAGTTCATTTTCAAACTTTCAGAAAAGAACCCTGATTAGAGTCCCCAAAAGTTCTTAAGTTCATGCTCACTTGATCTCCATCCTCTATAATTTCATTGTCTTCAATCATTCCTCCTTTAAATCTTCATGTTTACATATTAAAGTCCTAATTTAGGGGTTAGAAATTGTTGAAAAATTTTGGACCAAGCTTCCTCCTGATCTTTTAAGGAACTGGGTAGTGCTGACTGGCCAAACTTCCTGGATAACTTCACAAACAGGAACTGGGGTGTAAAACACATACACACAACCTGTCCTAAAAGCAGGGGTGAGAAGGGCGGTTTATACGTTAGCCACTGAGTTGAATAACTCATGCCATTTCACCCAAACTGCAGGAAGACGTGTCTGTCTTGCTTAACATTGTGTTTCTGGTGTCTAGCACAGTGATTATCACATGGCAGCTGCTTAAGAAATGTTTGTTGATGGAATGAATGAATGAATGGGCAAATGGATGCCATTAAGAATCCCATGTGTATGCTTTGGTAATGTACTGTATGTTACAAATGCCTGGTTATATCAGTTAGTAATGCTTTCAGCTGCCAAGTCAAAATACTCAGAATACTACCCAATATTGGCTTAAATAAATGAGGTATTTTCCCCCCTACAGTTTGGAGAAAAGTTGTTGCAGGTATGTTGGCTCAGCGGCCCTATGATGTCAGGTTTAGAGTCTCTGAGAGTCTCTTGGACTTTTCTGGCTGGCAAGATTGTTGGAGGAGTCCCAAGCATCATGTCCTCGCATGACCATGTTCAAGAACAGATGTAGCCAATGGTACAGGGCAGAGAGCTTCTCTGAGTACCCTGTCTCTTATCAGAGAGGAAAATATTCCACAGGAGACCCCTAGGGAATTGCCCCTTATACTCCATTGGTCAGAACTGAGTTTCCTGCTCACTCCTAGGCCAGAAACTAGAACCACTTTCCCTGAGATCATTGGATCTCCAACTAATATCTAAATAGGGATTCTGTGAGCAAGGAAAAAGAAATAGGATGAAAATGGCTTTTGCTATCCTCAAAATTACTGTAGTATCAGAACCATTTTCAGGGCTTGTTAAAACTCAGTGTTTTGTTGATATTCCTTGGCTATAAGTAGACATAAAATTGGTGCTTTTAGTTACCACTGATAGAGCTGAATGGAAAATTAAGGCAATTTTAATTAATTTGTTAATGTTAATTACATAATTTAATTAAAATGCTGTGTATAATTCAAAGAAAAGGAACTAATAATCCTTCAGATTTTTCATCAGTACCTGTGATATTGCTAGTATTTCTGAAGAAGTGTATTTCAATGGCTTTTTGCCTTCATAAAGGGAATGAAATCTATTCCAACAAATAGAAATAAATTAAGATCTGAACTGATTCTGAAAACTTGTCTTTTATTGTGAGCATAAGAATATCTTGAGTTTGTGTTTGCCCTACTAATCAGTGACCACGAGAATAAAATCATGAATCAAAAGGTGAAAAATTCAAACAGTTTTCTAGTATCGTAGAAGCTTTAGATACTATATCTAGTATACAGTATCATAGAAGTCCTCAAAAAAGTGGAATCCAACCTTTTGAAATTTAATTTAGTTAAACTGTTTATGAAAATACAAGCTTGGTCTCAAAATACTGTTTTCAGTTTAAACCAAAAAGTACAGAGTTTTAGAAATTAGTAGTCCATGTAGTAGCTATGACTTAATAGGGTTTTACTGCTTTGTGAGATTCTCCAGACTATTATTACTAGTGAGAAAAATGTTGCATAGTTTTCAGATACACTGTTTTAGGTGATAGGTATCAAACATCAAAAATACTAAAAATTGCCTGTGTTATAGTAAGATGTCTCAGAGTAAGATGTCTCCTCAGGAAAAAAAAAACCCACCTGTTTCCAGTAATTTTTAATGAGTGTTAAAGATTATAAATTGGATAAAAGGATAAAAAAACTTAATTTGTTAATTTCCCATTATAACTGTGCTTCCAAATGTATCTGTATTTAAATTTTATTAAAAACAGACATATATCAGAGTAAGCCTGGCTATCGAACCAAAACACTCATCTCATCTCTACCTTTTAAAAAAAATAGCCAATTCAAGGTTATTTACTTTTAAATGTTATATGCTGTAAAAGGCAACTACTAAAAATATCTTCAGTTATTCATCAGTAGACCTTCCACACTTTTTACACTATGTGCCAGGCAAAAAGGAGGTAGTAATATAAGTCATCATCAACCATTGACTTGTTTTACCACTCCAGTACATACTAAGCATGCACTAGATATGAACGTTAAGATATGAAAGTTATCAGAAACTTTTCAGATATGAAAGTTAAGTTTACAAAATATAAGATTTTCGTGGATGGGCTTCCCTGGTGGCGCAGTGGTTGGGAGTCCGCCTGCCGATGCAGGGGACACGGGTTCGTGCCCCGGTCCGGGAGGATCCCACATGCCGCAGAGCGGCTAGGCCCGTGAGCCATGGCCGCTGAGCCTGCGCGTCCGGAGCCTGTGCTCCGCAACGGGAGAGGCCACAGCAGTGAGAGGCCCGCGTACCACAAAAAAAAAAAAAAAAAAAAAAGATTTTCATGGTAAGACTGGAACAATTCCACAGAATACAGGATGGGTGGCACTCCTATAGTTTCCTAGCAAGTAGATTATATAAAATCTGAAAAATTTCAAATTTGGTTCTTTTCTCTTTTATCTGTTTACTCATTCTTTTTTTAGAACTTATTTTTCACACTACAACGTAATGGGTGTTAGATCCTTGTAAGAACGTAAGAGAATGTCATTTCTGAACCTGTGCTTATAAAATGACGTCTATCTCAATCAACTTGTCAACTGAGCTTTAAAATCCCTGGCTGGCAGTGGGTGGGTTCATTTGTTTATTTTTGGTTGGTGAATTTTTCTTTATATAGTTTTTAAGTAAGGCACAAACCCAAGGAACAGGTCCCATTGCATGTGAGCATTTATAAATGGGATCTGAGGATCATGATTGCTATGGGTTGAACTGTCGTCCTGCCCCGCACCACCCCCCCCTGCAAAATTCCTATGTTGAAGTGCTAATCCCCAGTACCTCAAAATGTGACCTTTTTTGGAATAGGGTTATTGCAAATGTAATTAAGATGAGGTCATACTGGAGTAGAGTAGGCCCTTAATCCAATATAACTGGTATCCTTATAAAAAGGGTAAATTTGGACATAGACACACAAGAAGAAGAATGCCACCTGAGGCATCTACAAACCAAGGAACACCAAAGATTGCTAGCAAACCACCAGAAGCTGGGACAGAGGCATGGAACAGAGTCTCCTTCACAGCCTTCAGAAGGCCGCAACCCTGTTGACATTTTGATTTCAGACTTCTAACCTCCAGAACTCTGAGACAAACAAATTTCTGCTGTTCTAAGCTACCCAGTTTGTGGTATTTTGCTGCAGCAATCCTAGCAAGCGAATACAATACGTAATCATAATTAATTAGAAACATCTGAGGCTGTCTTAGGGGTGGAAAGGCTGTTGAGGGAGATTACACCCTCCTTGGAAAGGAGTTGCCCCTGCTCAGGGGAGGAAGGAAGGAAGGAAGGGAAGAAGGGAGGGAGGGAGGGAGGGAAGAAGGGAAGGAAGGCGGGAAGGAGGGAAGGAGGGAAGGAAGGAAGGAAGGAAGGAAGGAGGGAGGGAGGGAAGGAAGGAAGGAAGGAAGGAAGGAAGGAAGGAAGGAAGGAAGGAAGGAAGGAAAAGAGAGATTGATTGTCAGCACCATCTAAGGAAAAGAGAACTACCTGACTGGTAGCCCAAGAAAGATCACAATAGTAGATATGAGAATCATTTGCCTTTGCCACATTTACTCAAAAAATCCTTTAAAGCCATCCAATTCACTTTCCTTTCACTTAATTCTCACCACATAATCTAGAATTTACTAATTTAATATCACAGATCACATAGTGCTGGACAGAGGGAGTAATAGGGAGTATTCTTTTCCCTAGAAAGGATATGCCTCTCTGCAAATTAAAACAGTGGTAGAAACCAGCATCTCTTGAGTTTAGCAAATATAACCTACTTATAATAATAAACAATAATAATAGGTAACACTGAGCACTTGCTATGTACCTGACACTCCTCTAAACACTTTACATATACTAATTCATTTAATTCTCACAGTAAACCGTGAAGTAAGCATGATTATTATACCCATCTTACAGACTAGGAAATTGAGGTTTAGATCTCTTGGGGAGCATTTTACTAAATTTCTAGACCTGAGCGCTAAGAAACTAAACGCTTGACCAGTAATGATCCCCTAATATGCTCTACCTTCTTATACCTGGCTTGAAATAGACATTCTCACCAATCATATCACCACACAGGTAGTACCTGCACAATCTCAGCAACTCTGTACACAGTTCAGTTCTCTCTTGAGAATTAAGATAGCAAAAAAGAAATGCAGGGTTTCCCTGGTGGCGCGGTGGTTGAGAGTCCGCCTGCCGATGCAGGGGACACGGGTTTGTGCCCCGGTCCGGGAGGATCCCACATGCCGCGGAGCGGCTGGGCCCGCGAGCCATGGCCGCTGAGCCTGCGCGTCCGGAGCCTGTGCTCTGCAATGGGAGAGGCCACAACAGTAAGAGGCCCGTGTACCGCAAAAAAAAAAAAAAAAGAAATGCAAACAGAATCTATTATATCTTCTCAGATCACCTATGGGTGAGTGATTCTCCAAGCTGTCATCTACCTAGCATCCACAGAGTACAGATAGTATGGAATAGCTTAACTATTCAGGGTGCACAGATTTTGTGCAATTTTGTGCTCACACTATTATATTACTGGGTTAGAAGCAGTGTTGTATACCCAAGATATCAGCTTTGCAAGGGTGAATTTCTTTTGCAAGTGCTACATATTTGGATTGCAAGTAATTAAAACTCACCACACAGTGTAATAAGAGTTTTCATGCATCCCTTGGAACCACTGTAATTCCACAGAATGTATGACTAAAAGTTAAATTAGAGGTGCCTGCTTCTCTTTTATAATCCTCCTGATCTTTAATAGATGAACTGAAAATAAACACCAACAAAGTGTAAGCACAGAACAATTTCCTATGGTTAACTTTTATCTTTGACCAACAAGACATTTAAATTTTGTTACTCCAGTCAGAAGAAGATTTTTTAGGAGCTAAGACTATGGAATGGGGCCTCGAGTATTCCATTATATTATCAATGTTAAAGAAATAAACATAAATTAATCAAAACAGAGAGCAATGAAACAAGAGGTAAACTGAGGAAAAACGTGAGGCATGGCTTGCCAATCTCACTATAAAGAGTAGTTTTTACCTCATAAACCCTGAGGCAACCAAAGAACCTAGGAGAAGAAAGAAGAGGAGCTGGTGCTTACACTGAGGTGGAGCGGAGGGGAGCGGAGAGCTGCTGCCACAGGTCCTGAGCAGCGCTGCGGAGGGCCATCCTTGCTGCCTGTGGACACTCAGGCAGCTCCTACTTGATGGCAGGCATTCTCCAGGTTCTGAAATACAGAAGTGAATAGAGTAGACAAGCTCTATACCCCCATGAAGCTTACATCCACTATGACAAACTCAGGGTTTGGGATGCTGATCCCTTATACTTCCCGAGAAGAAAAGTGTGGAGGGGTGGATACAGATAGAGAACTAACATCTACTGAGCACACACTACGTATGAGGCTCTGGACTGTACCCTCAGTCCAGAAAAATCCCGATCTCCTGCCTACTTTGGATCCTAAATAGAAAAGACTACACTATGGACTATAATCAGTAGTCTATTTAATTAACAATCATAGAAATACTTAGAATCTTCAAACTGAGGCCGTCTGGGCACATGGAAGACATTCAATACTTTTTTTTTTTTGCGGTACGCGGGCCTCTCACTGTTGTGGCCTCTCCCATTGTGGAGCACAGGCTCCGGACGCACAGGCCCAGCGGCCATGGCTCACAGGCCCAGCCGCTCTGCGGCATGTGGGATCCTCCCAGACCGGGGCACGAACCCGCGTCCCCTGCATCGGCAGCGGACTCTCAACCACTGCGCCACCAGGGAAGCCCTCAATAAATACTTTTAGAATGAATGCATGATTAATCATAATTTCTAAAACTGTCAAATACTCAGCTTCGTTATTACTATTGATATTTATTGTATGACAAGAAGTGATCTGAAACTGTATAAAAGACAGTTTGTCTTTCCCTCTTAAAGGGAACAATACCTAGATATTGCCTAAATAAAGAAAACACTTAGAGAATTTAAAGTAGTCCAAGGGGCTATTTTAAGCAAACACTTCAGTTTCTTACATCCATGAGAATTCCTTATAAACAAACAACATGAAGTCACAAGAGGTACTTCACCTGAGCAGCATCAGTTATCACAGCATAGATTCCAGGGGTGGCTAGCTGCCCCTTATCTTCAAAACGAATGATGTTGAGAATCTAAGAAATAAACAATGGGGATTGTTCTCCTTTCTGAACTCAAAGGATATACACTTTGAAGAGACATAAAGGGGAAGAATTTCATTTGCTTAGTGAAAACAAATGAAATTGTCCAGTGTATTTATTTGCCTTCTCACGGGAATAAGTGAGCCATGTCTAGACAGGCACAGTATAGAGAAAAGTTTGCTCACTGGTTAGATAATTTCAATGGAAGAAATTTAATACTGAGGAAAAGGGCTTCCCTGGTGGCTCAGTTGTTGGGAGTCCGCCTGCCGATGCAGGGGACACGGGTTCGTGCCCCGATCTGGGAGGATCCCACATGCTGCGGAGCGTCTGGGCCCGAGAGCCATGGCCGCTCAGCCTGTGCGTCCGGAGCCTGTGCTCCACAACGGGAGAGGGCACAACAGTGAGAGGCCTGCGTACCGCAAAAAAAAATAAATAAATACTGAGGAAAAGAAATATAGTTGCAAAATCCTCTGTTCAAACATGAAGAATACTCAAATATAGCATAAATTTGTGATTAAAGAATATGAATAGATGTTAACTGTTCCTATTTTTGATAGTAGTACACATTTTTTCTTTCCACAGCTTCATGATACTATATTGCTGCTTAATTGCTTCCTCAGTAGTCTTCTTTACAGCCTACCAAAAACTAAGGGAAAAAATTTTAATTACCACTATTTAGAGTAAAAATTTTGATTAACCTTCCTAACAAACATGGAAGGGGGAACCAACAGCAAGTCATCTGGATGGGAGTGGAGGAAATCATCTCTGCTTAGGCTGATGTTTCTTTAGACCAAGTGAAGATGTTGGTCATCCTGAACATGAGGTAGAAAGCAAGGAAATAAGCAAAAGCCCATGTCATGAAAAGTGGGCAATTTCTGTATGTTAGGAGTCATAGCTTCATGGTAAAGCTTTATTATTTTATCTGAATTGTTGCAGATTTTCAGCAAGAAATATTCACAATAAAATATAAGTTCAAAACACATTCCAGAGACATGTGTAACTATATAATCATCTCTCTTAATTATCCCTGCTAATAGGAAACAAAGTGGTAAAGATCACCCCAAATATCTTTGTTTGAACACTACTTTTCTGTGGATTTAATGGGGTTTGAGGTATAACTGACATACATTTTACTAGTTTCAGGTGTACAACATAATGATTTGATATTTGTATATATTGTGAAATGATCACCACAATAAATCTATTTAACATCCATCACCATATATACTTACAGAATTTTTTTCTTGAGGTGATAACTTTTAAGATCTACTCTCTTCAGAACTTTTAAATATGCAGTAGAGTATTATTAACTACAGCCACCATGCTGTATATTATGACTTACTTATTTTATAACTGGAAGTTTGTATATTTTGATTCCCTTCACCCCTGCCTGTAGCAGCTACCAATCTATTCCAAATATCTCTTTAAAAGCCATATTAATTGGGCTATGAATATAGTATAGTATCAACATATAATATGAAAAGTTGATGAGCAATAAGAATTACTACCTTGGGATTGTTGCTTGTTGCTGTTTCTCTCATTCTTTTGAGAAGTTTATGCCCAGTGTGAATGGAAACTAAAGAGACATAATGCATCCTTAGGAATGAATTTGGGTCTGAGGGAATATGAAAGTTGAGAAGTTTCCATTTCTAGGGTCTCTTTCACTCTCAACATTTAGGAATCTGTGTCTGGAAGACAAAGAAGTTAACAGGTGATCACTGGATTACTTATTACACAGAAAAGTGAAAAGAAGTTTTCTAAGAACCTTTGATCTTCAAAGTCAGAAGCAAAAATAAAATAAATTTATGAGAGGAAGCCAACCGGGGGAGCACACCAGTGGCAAGTACAAACTGGCTCAAGAGCAGAGGAACATTTGTATTTCAATGAAAAGAAGAAAAGAAAGTTTAAAAGAAAGGTGATAGTATATTTGATCTGCCAATAATTTAATATTTGAAAACTTCCAAAAGGGCATTTCTATATATTCACATCAAAAAAAGTCATGGTCTCACCCAAATATCCATGCACAATTGTATTTTTATGTACAATACACAAATAGTCTAAACAAGTCTAGCTCTAAAACATATTTCTCAGGTATATTTCATGACAAATTCCCAGGCTGAAGGCCAGGGTAAAACCGAGGAGGCCACTGCCCCTGCCACGATAATCATGTGAGTGGCTGCAAGATGATCAGGTGAACACAGAACGTCTATGAACTTCTTGTAGGCAGAACTAGATATTATTCATCTTTAGAAACTCAGCACCTACTACAGTGCTTGATACACAGTCACTACTGGATCAATGTTGGCTGATTAATTAATAAATGCATACCTTATAGGTGAACAATCATAGGCAGATACCTGGATTGGGAATAAGTCACCGACTGAAATTCAAATTATGTTGGCAACTTGTTCTGTGAACTTTCATGAGTCAGCTTCTCTCCATTCAGTTATCTAGGAAAGAGGCTGCCTATTGGAATGTTTAATGTATCGAATATGCATTGAAGTCTTCATATAAAAGTACCAAATTACTCTTTATTAACTAAAGAACTCATTCTTTGTACTTACCAAAGTGCTTTTAATCTTGAAAGCACTTCCAGTAATGGCAAATTACTCCTAATATTTTTCTAAAACCTTGACACATTTTAAGGACTAAAAATATATCTATAGCTCTCATTTGGAATTATTACTTTACCCAGTTCCAGATGGCTTCACTGTAATAATTTTTAAAGCCTTTCTCTGGTCTCTTACCTTTTTCAGAATTAATAAAATATTTTCATCAAAAGGACTTCTAGATAAAAAGGAATAATGTAGAGGCCCTTACACTCACTATTAAGTTCAAGGTCAATAAGACTTTAACTCTGTTCATTGTATCCAGATTTAGATAAATCTGAAGAAACCTTTTGCCATTATCCAGAGATTCTCAATCTCTGGACCATTACTAGCCCTGGCGACATAGGTCAATTCTAGTACTTAGGTGGCTCAGAATCACCAGGGGACATCCACACTCAATGAAACAAACCTGAGTCCTCGGGAATCACTGAACTCATTCAGTTCTTCTAGCACCTGAGAAGTCAGGGGGGGTCCATCAACAGGACACACTCAAGGACCCCTTGTACTTCTGCTGCTCAAATACAGGCCAGTCTTGGCTACTGGTACTTCAGCCATTTCCAGGCATCCCGCTGAGGGTCGTTTGTTACGATAGCACACTGAGGTCCAGTTTCACAACTGGTGCAAATCTACCTGTCTTCAGTGCTGAAAAGAGGAAAAATGTTAAGAGAAAACCAAAAAAAGCAGAAAGCAGGAACCAATAACAGATTCAAAAAATGGTTATGTCTAACAGGCCCTTTACATGTAAATATATTAGTATTGTCTTCCCAGCTCTGTATTTAACATAAAACAATGATCATTTTGAAAATGAAACACCTATATTTAAAGCATATAACATGAGGACATTAGCTGGAAAAGAAAAAAGTTGACAGGAACTTTTGTTGGAAATTTGAAAAGGACTAAATATAGATCTTCATAACTGTTGTAAAAATATTTAAAATTGTATGATTGACAAAAACAAAAATCAACCTCTCTTTTCCTTCTCTCTGTCTCATACATCAAAATTAATAAATTCCCCCCAAAGTATAAATTATTTCAAAATACAGACTATTTGTAAACTTCTATTTACAAATAAAATACTGAATACATGTTTTGTTATGTTGTTTATTGTTTATTGATTAAAATGCACTTTGCTGGATTAAAATTTTATTTTGTTACACATACATTAATTTAGGGAAAAAAGAGATGAATGCTTTACCTCCTCTAATTATTGCTTCTTCTTTCTTAGCCTTCCAAAGGAGGGAAACATAAAGGATGAAACTTAACAAGATCAAATGCAAAAATAGCCTGTACTTCATCAAAATCGCTTATGAATACCACATTTATGAATATTTATGTGAATGTTCATAGGAAGCTATGTTTTCCTTGTGATTCCTTAGAACATTTCCAGAACTATTTTTTGTTTTATAGATATTCAATTAATATTGATTAAACACCTTCAATCAACATAATATGAATTTTTCCTAAACTTCGATTAACTTATCCCAAATAAATTAATAAACTTTAAAGTGTTTTTGAAAAGTACATGGTTCTTATACAAAAATAATTTACCTCAATAAATAACAGTGGAGTGACGTCTATAGGTAGGATATATATCAGCAATACAGAGATAACAAGAGTGACTAAACACAGATTACCATCCATGACAGTTATTCTTGGTTCCCAACCCCCTTATTCTTTACCACAAAGACAAAAAAAGCTAAAGACTCATTTTCCCAAAGTCCCTTACAAGGAGATGTAGCCATGTGACACAGTTCTGGCCAATGAAATGTAAGGAGTCTGTAGGGTGTGTTTAGGAAATTATTCCTTTTCTAATATAAGGAAAGCCAGATATGGCTAGCAGCTGCCCTTCCCCTCCTTCCTGCACTGAAAGCTGAAGTAATGGCTGGAGCTGTGGCAGCCATCTTGGAATCAAATGGGGAAGAATAAGAAAATCACAGTGATGCTGGTGCTGACATCACTGAGATGCTGACATATTGCCCTCAGCCACCTCCTCCCAGATTTTGTGTCATGTGAGAGAAATAAAACCCTATCTTTTTAAGCCACTATCAGAGTCTCTGTTGCTTAAAATTGAAAGCCTTTGTAACTGATAAAGCATTAATAAAAGTATTTTTTAAGTACACAAATAACGACTAGAGGTTCAAAGAAGGAAATTACATAAAGTAGAAAAATATAGGAAAGGCCTTGAAAAAGACTTGGCATTTGTTAAAAGCATAAGAGGCTGGGATATGAAAGTAGGGTGAATTTCAGGTAAAAATTATGCTATGGGCAAAAGATTTGAGGAAAATGTAAAAATTATTCTTCTTTTATTAAGCCATCTGTTCACAAGGTCATTTTGCCTAGTTTTATTTAAGGCTAAAGATTGATTTATATATTTAATGCTGCCAAATATTAACACATTCTCAATAATACTTGCAATATCACAAAAATAACTGATTTATTTTGGCAATTTGGTGAAAAAATGTCCCCAAAAGTATAAATAATGAAGCATTTTGCAATTTTAAATTCCACATGAACTATTTTAAATGCTTTTTGAGTAACTTATACTTATTAGAGTTTATTTTACATTTATTTTGTTTTTCTTTCTTAACTGTGTTTTTATAAACTAGGGAAACAACATCCTAATCCCATTTAATCATGATAAATTATTATTTATTACAAAAAGAAACTATCAGTAGCCAATGAATCACTGCATTCTTCATAAACCTGATGATTACATATACATTCTAAAAATAAATACAATAATGAGCTCCTTGCCTCTGCATAGATATGGGCCTCATAATTATAAAACTGTGCAGGCTTCAGGTCAAAGCAGTAGGTCAAAGTTCTGATCCTAACCAATCCAGGACAAAGCTGCTGATTAAAAGAAAAAATTAAATAACAACAAAAATCCTATCCCGGTGCAAGGGAATGCACTTGACAAATTGTTTATTAGATTCAAATGTCTTTGCTCAGCATGGGCAAGTTCATTAAAAGATGAAAATGAAAGCCCGATGAGCTTGTAAAAATGAGAGCTCTCCAAATTTAGTTCAAGGTTGAGGATGATCAATTTGGTTATTTGTTCAGTGTGTAAGAACACTAGATAATTGGTGTTAGAGGGAAAGATTGGTTTTTATTCTCTGAAACAATCTCTATATACATAATTTTGGCATTACTCCAATTTGTACATTGTCATATTTCTGGAAGTATGCTTAATTATGCAATAGTAATAACTATGGATGCTTTGTGAGAAGACATCAAGACCAAAAAGTCTGTTGTGTATCGGTCTTCCCAAGCAAATTAAATAATCTTAATAAGTTATTTTAGTACAAGTTAAATATTAAGATGAGTTATATAAGACAAATAAACTGATGCATAATGGCCTCTAAGACAGATATGTATTTTTTAAGTTCTGAAGAGTTCAAAACAGAGATGACATTAAACATGCTAACATAAACTCCTTGTGCAGAGTAAAGCTGCAAAATGTTATGTGAAATTATTTTTAATAAATCAAACTATTTTTATACTGAAGTACTAAAAGGGTACCTGCTGGAAAGATGCTCAATTTTACTATGTTAACTAATGGGAATATAAAATAATTTAAACAAGAAAATAGCTACGTATTTGTCATTTTAATTCATATTTATTTTAAAATCCTTAATCCTGGAACATATACAGATGTGTATATATGTGTGTATGCACATATGTATGTGTGTATGCATGTATTGGTTTTATTGTCCATTCATAGCTTCAGAGACCTGATCTATTTGCAGCTAAAACACATTGGTCTTGGGATCTGACTCTCAATAGTATCCTAGGGTCAAAGACTAACTTATTTTACTTTTAAAACATGTTTAAGCTTCTGAAGATTATCTGTATTTGCTTGTGTCAGTTACATATTGAATCTTATTCAGCAAACACTGCACAGCTGAGAAAAAGTAGCCCAGACATACAGGACATACATATCGTTCTCAAACCTCCCTGACTGCCAAACTTAACTACCACCAGAAACACCCTATTTTTAACAAAACCAAGGAATCATAGTTTGTTTCTTTCAAACTTTCTTTACCAACAAAAACAAATGGTCCATGTTCTGAAGAGAAGCTGGCAAACCTCCCAACAAGGCAGCCAGCAGCAAGAGAGTATCCTGTCCCCATGAAAGAAGCAGGGGGTTTTCTGTCCACCCCAGGCTGACAGGTATGGGGAAGGCCAGGCAGAGCCAGACAGAGCAGATCCAAAATCTATGCATGCCCATCTCTCTCTCTCTCTCTCTCTCCCTCTCCCTTTCTCCCACTCTTTCTTTTCTAAGTGGCCATCTATCTTTAGTAATCTGGACCATGAGGTAAAACTGATTTCAGTATACATGAGGGAAAACCTAGTAAATTAATGAATTCTATTTTGATACCTAAAGAGTTTACCCAGACATTTCTAAGCTTTCCTCATCAACTGCAAACATTACTTTTCTGTTTTATTTCTCTCAACCTAAGGATGCTAATCTTTCACATACCATCACTTTTGGCGGGGATGGGGAGATTTCCATTATCACTGCCTCCTTGGCGAGAAGTCCACACTCTGAAGTCCAGCCTTCTTCTTTCCTTTCTTTTCAGTAGACTTTATTTTTTAGAGCAGTTTTAGGTTCACAGCAAAATTAAGCAGAAGGTATAAAGATTTCCCATATACCTCCTGCCCTCACACATGCATAGTGGTCCCCATTATCTACATTCCCCACCACAGTGGTACATTTGTTATAACTGATGAACCTACATTAATACATTATCACCTAAAGTCCATAGTTTATATTAGGGTTCACTCTCGGTGTTGTACATTCTATGGATTTGGACAAATGTATAATGACATTTTAATCCTCAGAAACTGTACAAGTTATTCTCCATTACAGAGAGAAATTTTTATAAATATATATATTTTTTAAGAACTAATTCTTAAAGCCAAGTTATCATAATCAAATTGCTTCACCTCTTGGTGGATTCACAAAACTTCACATTGCTGTTGCCAATAACCTGTTTTCTTTCTTTTTTTCTTTCATAATTGAGATTTTATTGGTTGTTTTGAGGATCAGTACACAGACATTTCAATTTGTACACAATTCTCAACATACGTACCAAAAATCTAAAAAATCATGCAGTTGTGATTCTTTTCTGAACAGTTATTCCAGTGACTTTCCAGCTTAAAATTTAGGGGCAAATTTTCCTTCACAGGATATCAAGTACCAATATCTTCAAATATTGATATGCTGTTACATCGTAAGTTCCACTAATTCACATTTAATATCATATACACTACATACTCAAATTGTCAATCGTTCACAGCACATTAACAGTTACTAGAAGAACAGGACTACCACGACCAAAGATGTTACAGAGTGCACAAAATTCTGCCCAGGAGAGCCAAGATCAAGGGGTGAGTGGTTTGCTTTAGGAAACAATTCTACCAAAAACCACATCGGAAGAGAAGTAATTTAAAGTGTTTAAGACATTAAGTGCACCACTGACTCCAAACTGCCATTTAGTATGCTTTGTATTATAGGATAGAAAAGCTACCCTCCATCTGTGGAATGTTAAGCTGACACCCAAAACAATCAAAGCCTCCCATATTCAATATCCCACTATTTTCTGGTTGTACCAAAAAATAAACAACCAGCAAATGATTTCACCTCTTAAAAAAAAGCATTTACACTTAAAAAAATGGAATGAGGTGGGATTCCCTCCTTTTAAAAAATGTTTCTAGAGCTACTAAAAAACCTGCATTTACAAAAGAGTTGATAAAAATATTCCTCTGGACTGTACAAGAAGGGAGACAGGGGCCCCTGATAGGACCAGGTGTGTGATATTAATCAGACTTGGCTTCTTTCTCTCCTGCTTCGTCAGAAGCTGGGCTCTCCTCATTTTTAGTCTCTCCATTTTCTGCAGGTAAGTCGTTTTTAGTCTCTTGGTTAACCACTTCAGCCTGTTTTCCCTTTGCTCCCCTTTTCCCTTTTGTTTGCACTTTTTTGTCGGAAGATTTATCCTTTCCTGCCGCCTTTTTTGGCTTCGTTTTCACTTTTGCAGGAGCCGGTGTAAATGACAACCTCGCCGACCTCCTCTTGGGCTCCTCCTTCGCCGTCCCCTCGGCGCAGCTGACCTTCCTCTGGGGCATCGTGGCGGCGGGGCGGGCGCGTGCCCGGTGCCTGGGGGCCGCGGCGCGCCGAGAGCCTTCGCGAAGCTGGGGGGCTTGGCCGCTGCCGCCCCAATAATCTGTTTTCTAATGCCTCAAATTTTTTTGACAGAGTTAACTGGAAGGCTTAGTATTTATTTGGGATTTTGGTTTTGTTTTGGCTTATTTTGTTTACATTTTTTTAAGCAACAGAATAAAATAGCCGAATTGAAATAATATTCTACTAAATTAATCATTTGTTTGGTTGAATTAATTGACCAATTTTAATCATGACAGTGTTATTAAATACAGTGTAAAGTGCCCTGACTGAAAATTAAACTTGCTCGAAATATGGAAATTTTCGAGCTCGAAATATGGAAAATGTAATTATATGCATTACCTGTATACAGCAAAATTTGCATATCATTAATATACCCTCATCAGACAAGAAGGTAATGCCATGCGGGCCGTTTAAGTAACCTGACAATACAGTGCGCTTTTAAAAGCTTTGAATACATGGAACTATACAGAATAATATTTATGTTACTAAACAGTGTGTAACGATGCGTGGCTCTTGAGTGCCACATCAATTGTTATTTAGGTTTTTAGCTTGTTCAGATACGATTTCTTACAAGGATCAGGAAAGAAGCCAGACGGAGATCATTTTAGGCTGATGCTTGTCCCGGCAGATGGTCAAGTACCTTGTGTTGGTTTTCAGAGCCCCCTTCCCTTTGCCTGACCTTCCCTAGGTGTATTCCCCATATGTGCCTCCCTAGTGCCTCCCACCATACAACTTCTCTCACTATCAAAGCAGCCTCCCACCCCTCACCTAAACCTGCTCCAGGAAATGATGGCATAGACTCACTTTCATGTATAAATAGCTGACAAAGCTTCACTTGTTATCATTCCTGAGTTATATAAATTTTAGGTAAACAACAAATAAGCAATGAGCATATTTGCAAAGATAAGCAAATAAGCATATTTAATTCTTAAATTTCAGGGTCCTGGCAAGTGAAAAAAGGATTTTTGCAGGATGGTGTGGGAACAGGGCGGGCGAGGGGTGGGTGTCTTCTCAGCGAAAAGGATAGGGGAAGCTTAGTAATCTCAAATTATTTTCAGAATTGCAGTAAATATTCCTATGTACTTAGGTCAGGTGAAACATTTCCCCATAAAATGTGACTGCTGGTATTTGCTTATATCAAATAGCTGAACAAGAGTCTGACCTACAGCTTGATAACTTAAACCATAATTATTTACCAGCCTCATTTTATCCTGAGTCACACCACCCCCCAAATTACGGCAATCTAGAGATAAATATTTGGTTGTCCACTGCATGTCGATGTTCATCTGTCATCTTTCACTCTATCCCTGTTGCCTATTTTACCCTGTCAACCCGATGCCTTGGCTCATACACGAAAGAGAAGAATTCCATTTTCTCATCCTAGCATTAAAAGAACGAAAATAGTAACTTTGTACTAGGCTAAGCAAGGAACAGGTCGAGAGACAAAGGGCCGGAAAATATGTGAGAATTAAGAGAACTGCCAAGAAAGTACTGAAGTCTCCTGATATGATGAGGCTGTTTGCTAAATCCTTCCAATGCTTCATGAACTATATAAAGAAAGAGCAACTTCCAGAGCAGCATTAGCCAAAATTCCAGTTCCTGTCTCTTGTCTCTGGCAATGGACCCAGAAAACAGTGTAAGATGCATCCACCAGGTCTGACAGCAGCTGTACAGCTAATGAGAGATGTTCACTATGTTTAATCATATATGTTCAGTTGTGAGCACCAAGGGTCACTGGCATTTTAGGCTGCATTCCTCCCATGTAGTTTCCTTCCTCCCTCCCTCCCTTCCTCCCTCCCTTCCTTCCCTTCCTTCCCTTCCTTCCTTCTTTCCTTCTATTTTAAAAATATTTTCTATTTTCTTGTTTTCTATCACTTCAACCCAGTGGCCGTTCAGTGACCCCTACTGTGGTTCTGTTTTCCAGGAAAGGCCACATAAACAGGGCAAGAGCTCCCAAGAATTTATGGGGAAAGAGGAGCATTGCCTTGAATGGGTAGGAAGTTTTAAAATAAGCTGTGTCTGGGAGAGTCTAAAGGGTTCTCCCTAACCCAATGCCACTTCATTTCCATGACGGAGGCTACCACAGGTTGCAGGTTAAGAATTCAGATGAACCACACATGGGCAGACCTCCTGGATGAGGTAAAGAAAGACATCTTTTTTTCTGACAAGCCTCAATAAACCAGAATAAAGTTGTAGGATGTCCTTCACACAGACTAACAGAAACAAACAAAAACAACGTTTAATAGAAAGCAGCATAGTGCAGCAGGAAAAGCAGTTGCTGCGGAAACAGGAGGTGGGATTCTAATTGCTAGTGAGCTGTATAGCCTCAGATGTGTTGCTTACTCTGTGGCCCTGTTTCGCCAACTGCAAATCAAGTGAGCTGTGTTCAGGGATCATGGCTTTTTTATTGTTTAAACACTTCATGATACTAAGACTAGAAAAGTTGATTTAAACATCCTATGTGTATTACATTTCTATTGCTGCGTAACAAATTACCACAAATTTAGCAGCTTAACACAACATACATTTAATATCTCCTAGTTTCCACGGGTCAGGAGTCAGGACTCAGCAAGGCTCTACAGGGCTGCAGTTTAGGTATGGACTGGGGCTCAATTCTCATCTAGAAGCTTAGTTCTCATATGGAAGCTCAGCTGGTGATCTGCTTCCAAGCTCATGAGGTTGTTGGCAACATTCAGTTCCTGTGGTTGTAGGACTGAGGGTCCTGACTTCTAGCTGGATGTCAGCTGGAGGCCACTGTCAGTATCTAGAAGCCAGCTACAGTTCTTTGCCAAAGGGCTTTCTCCAGAGGCCCTCTGATAGCATGGCAGCTTGCTTTTTCAAAGCTAGCAAGGGAGAAAGAGAGAGAGCCTACTAGCCAGATGGAGTCTTATATGATGTAATCACAGAAGTAACATCCCATCACCTTTGCATGTTCTGTTGGTTAAAAGTTAGTCACAGGTCCCAGCCACACTCAAAGGGAGGGGATTAAGCAAGCACATGAACACCAGAACGCAGTGGTCAGGGGGACCACCTTAAAGTCTGTCAGCCACACTTCTGTATTTTTCCCACACTCTGTCCTTCAGCAGATCCTGTCAGTTCAACATTCAAGACATACTCCAAATGTGCCACTTTTCATCGCCTCCATTTGCAACCCAGCCTCCCTAGTCTACGTCATCATTTTCTGTCATTAACATTACTGCTAAAATCTCTTAAATTGTTTCCCTCTCTCTTGCCCTATTAGCTTAAAACCTTCCAGTGGACTTCCTGTTATATGTGGAATAAAATCCAAATGCCTTACTTGCATGACCTGGCCCCTGACCACTTCTGTGATCTCATCTGCTTCTGTTCTCCACCTTTTCTCACTCCACGTCTGCTACCACCAAGCCCATTCCCACCTCAGGACCTTTGCACATGCTTTCTCCTGACAGAAATATTCTTCCTTTAGATCTTTACTTGGTGGTTCCTTCTCTTCATCCATTCCTCACTCAAATGCCGCTTCCTCACAGACCTTCCTAACCACTCTATGTGAGTTAACCAACCCTTGCCCTATTCCAGGCATTCTCTGTCCTGATACTCTGATTTATTTTCTGCATAGAACTTACTGGTATGTGAAATATGTGTTTTATTGTTCAAAATTTGTGTCCTCCACTTAGAATGTAATGTCCATGAGGACAAGTCACTGTATCTCCAACAGTGCCCAGTATCACAAATACTGAATGAAGAAAACATAGAAAAACCAAACTCAAATTTTTAAAATTGAATAATATTGGTTATCTGGAAGTTTACTATATTGTCCTTAATTTTTTCAGTTTGCCATGGACCAATGACAGGTTTATCAGTAACTGCCTCCTATTTCTGCCCAGCTTTTTGAAGACCATTACCTTATTTTATCAACTCCATAGCAATCGTTTCCATGAGGAAGCCCCTGTACTGAGTCTCAATAGCTGGTGAGTGCTTGGGAAATAGATATCTTGAGTGACGGACTCACAAGCTTTCAATCAAGACGTACAGCAGGCGAGCGCGAGGGGCGGAGCCTGCGCGGCGAGCGCGGAGAACGCGCGGTGTGAGCGCCCAGGAGAAAGGAAGGCGCTCCAGTTCCGGGTCAGGCCCTTCGCCCTCCTCCCTCGCCCTCTGGCCTCCGGCAGGGCGAGTAACAGCGGCGCCGGGGCGGCGGCGGCGAATCTGAATGCGGTGAGGGAGACCATGGAGAAATCTCTGCTTGAGATTTCAAGAATTTTGAATACTGGATTAGATATGGAAACTCTTGTCTATATGTGTACGGCTCTGTGAACAAGGAATTAACCCAGAAGCTTTATCATCAGTTATTAAGGAATTTCTCAAGGCCGCTGCAGCATTAAAGGCTGCTGAAAATACGACGAGCTGACTTTCTGAAGAAATCCTGATGAGATATGTCAAGCTCTGCAGGAGGACTGAAGATTGCATTGTAGTTAAGAATGTACAATGAAATCACTGCATGTAGCAATGTGGAAACATTGTCCTTTTTAAAAGAATGATAAAACCATAGCTTTATAAATCAGTGGAAAGTGGCTTACGGAGAAAACTATCAGTTGTGTTTACACCACATCTTATTTTCTTTTAGCAGTTCTAATGCTTTGGCACTGCTGTGTTCATATTCATGTGTTCCTTATTTATAGCTCTGATAGCTTTAATTTTCTAAGCAGTCTATCAGATGTGCACATCAGCTGTGCCTGGTTGAAGTATAGTGAAACCCATCCGTAGTAATGTTGTAGTTATGACTTGTTGACATTTCCATTATAAACTTTAATTTTGAATTGTTTATGCAAAATAACTGGATTTATGTTGTATTAGGCTGAAAGTTGACAATTTCAGCTACCGTTGTGGATTTTGACTTAGATTCAGTATGCATATCAGAATCTTGTTTTTTATAAGAGTATGGAAAAACATTTGTAAACTGCACTTTAACAAAGAATATTTAGTTTTTTTAAACATAAAGTTTGACTGGCAGTTAATAGTGTGAAGCAGATCATATTTGTATTAATTGGAAAATGAAACTTAGAAACTTAGATTTTAAAAGTAATAACAGTGCTTAGCTTACCATTATCATTTGAATCATTTAAATTTAGTGAGAATATTGAGAATGTTTTTCTTTCTAATTTTTATACTCTGTAAATAACGGCCTTAAAAATAATAATGCATAATGAAACAATTCCAACATGAAAAGTCTTTTTTACTTTCAATACATAAAAATAATTTGAGTGCTAACTTAATATACCTTGAGTGGTTATCTAGTAAATCACTAAATAGATGGTGTCACTCAATGAAGAATGTTATTATTTTCTGAAGGAATAAAGATTTCCAGTAATTAAACATAAACTAAATAATCAAGTGTTCTGTATCAGGAATTCTAAATGTGCCTTTCTAAGATCATTTTTATGTGTCATTATTTTTACCCTTAAAGTTTTAACAAATCGAAGTGATGGGTCAAAGTAAATTTTAGAAAACTTAGCATGGATTCTGTTCCTATAACAGAATCTCAGTGGAATATTTTTCCCAAGACTAATACAAATTTAATCTGATTTTTTAAGACTTTGTTAGCTTCCATTTAAATGACAGTATAGAGACTTTCCCGGAAATCCAGTCCAGTGGATTTAAATGATAGTATAGGGACTTCCCCGGAAATCCAGTCCAGTGGATTTAAATGATAGTATAGGGACTTCCCCAGAAATCCAGTCCAGTCCAGTGACTCCACCTTCCAATGTAGGGGGTGCGGGTTTGATCCCTGGTCAGGAACTAAGATCCCACGTGCCGTGGGATGCAGCCAAAAATTTAAAAAAAAAAAAATGATAGCACAAGCATATACTCTTTGGTAGCATTTTTTGTTCTTCAGACAAACCAAAGTGATTTTAATAAGGCTTAGTAATATTTAATGGCAACCTTCTGTTCTATTTAAAATATCTAGTCTTTTGACCACTTTGACTTTTTAAATACATGACATCTTAACCAAATGCACTGAAGGTCTATTATAGGGAGAACTGGTTGGGAGACAATAAAAGTTTTGATTGTAAGTCATTCGTTTAATTAAAAAACATTGCAAATACTGCATGTTGTTATTTATATAAAATCAGAAAAAGGACATTCTTGTCAAGTTCCAAAATTTGTATATACTTTTAGGTCATAAGAGTTAATAGTTTTATTTATGACTTTGTGGATTATGTTATTTATGTGTGAAACAAAGCAGGAAAATATACTGAAAAGGAGTTATGTTTATAGAGGACTTTTTTAATGTGTTACATTTCTTAAATGTAAACATATATTTCTAATGCGTACTTAATGTTTAAGGAAACCAAAGTAATGCATTGTTGTGCATGTTGGCAGTGTCAAAAATAAAACCATTTTGGTGGTAAAAAAAAAAAAAGACGTACAGGAGGCAATGACCCAGGCATTAGGAAGAGACACCTCTTCCTCATTTAGGAGAAACTCCTAAAATCAGTCATTTCTATCTTTAGTGAACAACTGATATGCAAAGGAGGTAGGATGATATGGTGGAAAGAACACTGGTCCAGGAGCCAGGAGACCTGAATTCTAGACCTGATTCTGTAGCAACAAAAAGCAATTTAGCATGTCACGTATTTGCCCCGAGCCTCATATTCCTCATCTATAAAAAGACAGAGTTCAGCTAGATGACTTCTAAGATCCTCTCGAATATTAAAATATTTTTTGAAATCTATGAGTTCCACCAATCTATAAGATTCTATAAAAGGGCAGCTGCTGAGTTGAGTTACTGAGCAAAAGTCTGACCAACTAATTACAGCACCTGTAGAAAGGAAGAAAAATGACCAACAATGACAACAGTAACAGCAACAGCAAAGATGGTTCATCCTGTTCCTCAGAAATTTGTCACACTGTCTTTCCATTAACAGTCCTGTTATAGCTGCTGACACTCGTCTTCCAGCCTAGTCATATGTTACCATCTCAACAATAAACACCTGAGCCAAAGGACTAGTAGTTGCTTCAGTTATCCACATCATATTCTAAAAGCTCCTTATACTCCAGCTACCCAGTTTGGAATTCTGGCAGCACAGAGGAAAACCTTCTTTTATCTAGTCCACAGAAATAATGTATTAAGACAGAAAACAGATTTACCAATTTGAGGGCCAAGAAACTAGTTGGATGACGTAGACATGGCTTTCTAGAAAGCTTTGGGAATCTTAATTTTCTAGTAATGATATGTGGCCTATATACATAACACTTCAAAGTGATTCCACATGCCATGTCATTTGTCTTTCCTTTCATAAAATTGTACTATTTAAGCTCATTTGCAGTCCATACTAACACATTGCATGATACTCTAATAAAAGCAATAGTAAAAGGTTAAAGTTACTTAAGAGGAAATTCATCTTTTTTTTTTTTTTGGCTGTGTTGGGTTTTCGTTGCTGTGCACGGGCTTTCTCTAGTTGCGGTGAGCTGGGGCTACTCTTCGTTGCGGAGCATGGGCTCTAGGTGCGCAGGCTTCAGTAGTTGTGGCTTGTGGGCTCTAGAGCTCAGGCTCAGTAGTTGTGGTGCATGCGCTTAGTTGCTCCACGGCATGTGGGATCTTCCCGAGCCAGGGCTCGGAGCCATGTCCCCTGCACTGGCAGGCAGATTGTTAACCACTGTGCCACCAGGGAAGCCCCGTTTTTTAGTTTTTATGGGTTGCGTAGTATCCATGTGAATTAAACAAATGCTCTCCTAAAGAAATTAACGTTCAATTTGATTATGCTTAATTTGCTTGAGGTTAGACCAGTTATAAAGACAGCCTAGGGTAGGTTCCTCAAAGATAAAACTATCAAATTTGGCCTTCTACTTTAGATAGCACTGTGGTTTGACATAAATAATGGACCTGAGAAAAACACACAGGAGCAACTGACACAAAAAGACTTACAAAATCTGGCAGACAATGCAAAAGTAATGCTTCTTGGAAAAATAAACTTGCTTTTTAAAAAGCCCTTGAAATCAATTCTAAAATAAGAAACAAAAAGGCAAATATTTTATTTCACAATCTTCAAATATTTCATGACTGCGCCATTGGAGTTTCTGATTCATTCCAATGACCATCTTCCTCTGCCTTTGCCCTCACTTTGAAAGGCTTCAAAATGTGTACAGACCACCCAGGCAGAGTTGATGTTGAAGTTGGGAAGACCACACTTCCCTGCAGGCCGCTTCAGTCTGCCATCCACATGCTAATGAATAACTAAAACAAAGTATATGAGGCCTGAGAGAAAAATGCAAGAAAAGTTACAAATATAACACTTTCCCATGTAATTCAGACAACAGAGAAAGAAAGAGAAGGGGACTGATGCGGCGAGAAGGCATAAATGTGAACTGACCAGGTCAGAAAGACCTGTGTTGGCAGTGAGAAGTGATGTGAAGTGTGTGTGTGCTTTAATCACTATCAGGTGAGTAGATAACAGCCTCCATCTTCTTGTTCATTTTACCTGCGTGTTCACAGATTGGTAACTGAGAGTGCAAGACAGATGTTCTCTTCCAGAGGATCATTTTCAAATCACAGCTTATTCATCACATGGAATGATTCTAGAACACTCTAAAAGGTGTTCATCAAATTAAAATGCCTCAGCTCTCTCATAAGGGCATCAAGCACTGTTGCCATGGCGACAATGCTAATGCTGGAGGTGGGGGAACCCCACTGTGATGATGTGGTTAATTTAAGGCTGTAGGAATTCACTGTGATCATGTGCCCCAAAGTGTCTGGATGTTAAGATTATTTTGAAAGCTCTAGAACGTGCTATTGTAAAACTCTCAATTTCTGCCTTCTAGATTGAAGTCCTACAATTGTTTTTGGCCAAAAAGAACCACTCCCAAGAGTCTTTTACTCACACAGCTGAAGAAATTTCCTTCATCTTTCTCTGGGGCCTGGATTCCAAGGCATGGAGATGCCAAGGGGCAAGGGTGAAGCATACCTGAGATCCAGTCATTTAATCAACTTTGGGCTCATGCTTACACCAGTGACCTGACAGCTTGACTGTGTTTCTGAGAGAAGAGCTGAGGGAAGGGACAGTAGTGTTCCTTTCCAAGGCCACAGCAATGGTGTGAGCAGTGATTCCAAAGGACACCTGAGGCTGCTGGAGCAGTGACCTTCACAAAAGCCACTGGTGGCAAGGCAGCAACAGACTGTGATACCAAAAGGCTGATGTGGGAGAACCTGAGTTCTTGCTCTCAGGCACATTTGATGTGGGACTTTGAGACTCTCCCAGTGGTATTTGCAGAAAGAAACCAGGTGAAGGTTGGACTTGGGGCAGTCACATAGGCTGGAAGTTTGTGTCATAATAATTTGGATATAAAGGGGGAATTGTGACCTTATTTTAGTCATAGGCTACAGAGACCAGGGACATACACTCCAACATCTATATAAGCTCCTTGAGGGCAGAGGTCTCTGTGGCTTAGTTTATTTACAAATATGGGTAAAAGTTGGGTTTGAGGATTAAATTCATGTATAATTTATACAAATATAGTTTTATATTTGTATCATATAAATTTGTTGTATTTATATATTACTGTGTTTATTATATATTTATATAAAATTTATATTATATAAGATACTTCTATAAGAAATTAAATTACACAGATATAAAAATCATTAAGTATCTGGCCCTTAGAGATCAAGAAATAAGTAATAGTGTACAAATTTATATATTTACTCCCGAGGAGAGAAGGAAGAAAGGGAGAGAGGGAGAGAGAAAGAAAAAGAGAAAGAAAAGAGAGGGATGGGGCTTCCTGGTGACGCAGTGGTTGAGAGTCCGCCTGCCAATGCAGGGGACACGGGTTCGCGCCTCGGTCCAGGAAAATCCCGCATGCCACGGAGCGGCTGGGCCCGTGAGCCATAGCCGCTGAGCCTGAGCGTCCGGAACCTGTGCTCCGCAACGGGAGAGGCCACAACAGTGAGAGGCCCGCGTACAGCAAAAAAAAAAAAAAAAAAAAAAGAAAGAAAGAGGAATGGAGGGACAGAAGAAGAAAGAATGACTGCATGAACAAGCAAATATTCCCCTGATGTGTCTAGAGAACAACAAGAATCCCTGAATATGCAGGGGAATGTTATTAGAGAAATAGTACAGAAAGTACCCAAGTAAATAAAACAACTCCATATGACACACATAAATCCACCCCCTATTTTAGTTGTTGACACTTAACACTTTAGTTCCTACATCCACAAATAGTACGTGACTGACGGAGCCGCGCAACAGGAGCAGCCGCAGGTCACCCCAGATCACAAGACCTTCCTGGGCCTCTCACTGGGGCATGCCTGTGTTTCCAGCCTTTGACACGGCCCCGAGGAGGCAGCTAGTGGGAGACAAGATGGTGGCTCAGGCTCACGTACATAGCAAGGCAAAAACAGACTACCTTCCTCTTGTCCACTGCCATTCCTCTGAGTGCTCTGCGGAAAGGTGGTGTCCTGATCCTACCTATAACAGCAGGGTTGAGCAACGCTGATGTGACACAGGGTCTGCCCTGGTCCTGCTCCACCCCCATGATATCCTGTCATACATTCAGTTAGAAATGCTGGCTTCCGGTCTCTCTCCTCACTACACTACCCTGCCCACCTCTTCTCAAAAACACCCAGATATCTAAATTCTATTAAACTACAACCATATGTATTTCCCCTATGTCATAATATATAGAAAACCACACCATGTATTATCCGGCACCGAACTGGTCTAATTCTCCAAAGTGTTGGTCAAAAATGGATGTGGGGACTTCCCTTGTGGTGTAGTGGTTAAGAATCCGGCTGCCAATGCAGGGGACTCGGGTTTGAGCCCTGGTCCGGGAAGATCCCACATGCCGCAGAGCAACTAAGCCCGTGCTCCACAACTACTGAGCCTGTGCTCTAGAGCCTGTGAGCCACAACTACTGAGCCCACATGCCTACACTCTGTGCTCCGCAACAAGAGAAGCCACCGCAATGAGAAGCCCGCGCATCACAGTGAACAGTAGCCCCCACTCGCCACAACTAGAAAAAGCCTGCACGCGGCAACAAAGACCCAACACAGCCAAAAAAAAAAAAAAAAAAGGATGTGGATCAAGGGCTCCTAGTGGAAATTCCTCACTGTGTTTATACTGAGTGGGAGAATCATCTCCCTGCCATTGTCATTCTGGAAGAAACGTAGTAGTCACCTAAGTAGAGCCAAAATAGGAAAGGGAGAACATTGGTATTAAAGAAAAACTGGACTTATGAGGTCACTCCTGGCTGGGACAGTGCTGGCCACAGAGCACACACTCATCCAATGTGGGGTGAGTTGCTCAGTTGATCCTGGCTGTGGTCTTGACTCTACTATTTACTAATTGAATCAACCTAGACAAGAATCACAACTTCTCCAGTACTCAGATTCCTCACCTATAAAATAAGAAAATTAGGGTTTCCCTGGTGGCGCAGTGGTTGAGAGTCCGCCTGCCGAAGCAGGGGACACGGGTTCGTGCCCCGGTCTGGGAAGATCCCACATGCCGCGGAGTGGCTGGGCCCGTGAGCCATAGCTGCTGAGCCTGCGCGTCTGGAGCCTGTGCTCCGCAACGGGAGAGGCCACAACAGTGAGAGGCCCGTGTACTGCAAAAAAATAAAAAACAATAAAAAATTTTAAAAAAATAAGAAAATTAAACAAAACTTTTTTATTTTTCAGAAATTGAATCTTTTCTTCAAAAAAAAAAATCTTACGTGTGAAATCCAGCTGGGTAAACTGATACAGGAGTACCTGCATATGTGTAGGGATGTTGGGGTGAAAGGGAGCAGAACCTCTTCCACCGATCCCCTCGTCCTTCTGCCATCACAGAGTTTGAGGATAATTGTGACCTCTCAGCTATTCCTCCAGGAAATCTCTAATATTTGATGTGCACTTGCACCCTCTTTGGTGATGCAATTATAATGTTGCAACAGAGACAACTACAGAGCAATACAGACTGTGTTCTTCCTGCTGCTGCAGGGCTCTCCAGGGTAAGGAAACCCAGTCATTGGGGTTCTGTAACTTTCCCATTCCCACCCCTCACCCTTTCGCCCAGAGCACCTGTGCTTTACCTATTTTACCTATTTCAGGGCCCTGTAAAATTTCTTTTGAAAAAAAGATTCTGTTGCTTTAAAAGTTCAAAATCCTCTATTTTAAAGCAGTGGTTCTTAAGCACTTTTTCACCTTAAAGCACAAGAAAGATGGCATTGCCATGCACCTCACAGTCCCCTGAACATGCCCAGAGTGGCAGGCAGCATCTCCACCCCTCCTCCCACTCAAGGACACAGAAAGGCTTGCGAGAGGGTGAGAGTGATGTTACTACAGGGTTTGTCTTGAATATATGTATTTGTTCCTCCTCTGTGGCTGACATGATTGCTGTCCCCACCACTGTAAACAAGAAATATATAGGACACATTAATATTAACTTTACAATTCTTTCTAAATGATGGGGTTTAAAAGAGATGAGAATCACCAATACTTGGAGGAAGATGAGGGGACAATATGCAGGATTTAAAGAGATGATTTGATGTGTCTTTGTTTTTAAAGCCTGTTATGTTTAAAATGTGTGTGTGTGTATAAACACATATATAAAATACTGATATTTTAGTCATTACCTATGACCAGTAATAACTGAGGTTTTTCAAATAAAATTGCTCATATAAACACAATCTGCATAATCAATAATCAAACTTATAAATGAATCAGAGTAAAATCACTCATTACTATATTTGGGGCAATGCAGCCTTTCCTCTGCCCCACAGTTCTCCCCAATACTTTATGCACTCTACACAGTACTGGGGTGGGATGTACCCCACCACCCCAAACCCAGAGAGTGTGCCTGTTGGCTCGGAGAAGCTACAGCTTGGAGCTAGAGGGAAATATCTGTGTTTGAGGCACCTCCCTGACCCACCTGGAGTGTGAGGTGAGACCTGGTGCTCCACTAAATTCTCCTTTATAACTTAAATGTGAAAAGGCCCATCAGGTGTGTCAACAGGGTGACTTGGGTTATGATCCAGGTATTTTATTCAAATTCTTTCTTATAACTTCAAACCTTACATAATATCAATTCTGGGTAAAGTATGATTATCCACATGCCCAAACAAAGACAACCTGATCTTTTTCTTTTTTTTTTTGATGGGGGGATATCATGGAAATTTAATTTAAAATCAACTCATTACAAATGTATTAGAAGTAAAATCAGTTATTTTTACATCAAATATGCTACTGAAATTTATATACTTACTATAGTAACATATATACCTCCCTTCCTTGCCCCTTCCAAAATAATTTTTTTCAGAAGTAAAATATCTCCTACACTGGGAAAACAGTACAATTAATTTTATTGGTATGTGCCAAACTTTCCATGTAAAATTAGAGATGAAATTACAGTAGCTATACTTAAATTTTTGTAATTTTTAGTAATTTCATTATTAAGCTTACATAAAAAGTACATGAAGATAATTTCATTGTAATGTATGTGATTTTTAATACCAAAAAGGTGCTTTTAGAATAAAATAGAATCTGAATTTGCAGGAATCATGGAGATCATTTTGTATATTTTTTAAAACCACTTTACTGAGGTATGGTCAGCATGCAAAACGTTGTACCTATTTAATGTATACAATTCGATGAGTTTGGAGTTAAGTGTATACCCAAGAAACCATCATTATAACCTATGCCATAAACATATCCAGCACTACCAAAAGTTTCCTACTGCCCTATTTATTTCTTTATTATGATTAAAAAAAACACTTAACTACCTCCTGGCTCTCAACTCTACCCTTTCAGCAAAAATTTAAGTATTCAGTACGGTATTGTTAACTACAGGCAACGCGTTGTGCAGTAAATCTCTAGGTGGATCTTTTATAACTGAAACTTTGTACCTTTTGACTAATACCTCCCTGTTTTCCCCTCCCCCCAGCCCCTGGCATCTACCATTCTACCCTCTGCTTCTAGGATTTTGACTATTTTAGATTCCTTATATAAGTGGAGATCATTTTATATTCCCCCACACATACCTGCATCTCCTACAACCCTCACCTCTATTCCTGCCAATCAAGCCCCAATTCAATGAAATTACAGTATAGAAATAAGCAGTGACTAAAATTTGTCAACTAATTGGCATTAACAGAATTGGGACCCAGATTTGTGTCACTGATATTTAGTTTGGGGATGTTTCAGCTTTAAAGGTGTGAGAAGAACACTATAACATTCTTTGGGGGGTTTATTTATTTTTTGTTTTGCTTTATTACAACAGTCTTTATAGAGCTCTAACTATTTTGTTTGAGATTTTTGGGTAAAGTAGTGGGGGATTGAGGCCCAGGGACTTGGGGGAAAGAAAGCAGGGGAAAATGTATCAAATTTGAAGGGAAGCTGAGCCCAGCAGCTGGGACCCAAGGAGAGAGAGCCAACTGGAAGACCTCCTGATGGAACATGGGCAGGGAACCTAGGGGCAGGGATTTTTGACAGACAGCTTTCAAGTCCTTTAACTCTTCTTATTAACAACTGTAATCTAACATCTGCCCTTTTTTAAACTGAAGTATAGTTGATTTACAATATTATATTAGTTTCAGGTGTACAACATAGGGATTCAAAATTTTTATAGACTGTACTCCATTTATAGTTATAAAATATTGGCTATATTCTCTGTGCTCTACAGTATATCTTTGTAGCTTATTTATTTATTTTTTATAAGCTTTTCTCTGATTTTTTTTTTTTTTTTTTTTTTGCTTATTTATTTTATATACAGTAGTTTTTACCTCTTAATCCCTTACTCTATCTTGCCCCTCTCCCTTTCCTCACACCACTGGTAACCACCAGTTTGTTCTCTATATCTGTGAGTGTGTTTCTGTTTTGTTAAATTCACTAGGTTTTTTAAAATTTTGTAGATTCCACATATAAGTGATAACATACTGTATTTGTCTTTCTCTGACTTATTTCACTCAGCATAATACCCTCCAAGTCCATCCATGTTGTTGCAAATGGCAAATTTTCATTCTTTTTTTACGTAGTATCTGCCAAACAGTAACAGTTGCTTAGAACATGAAGGGAGTGGTACTCTCCCATGAAGAAGAGGGAGAAGGCTCAACATGGAGTATGGTGACCAGATGACCAGTGACAATCAAGAACTGAGAAAGTAGTTAAATAAAAAGTGACAAATGACAACACAACAGGCAAGACTCCAGGGAACTCTCAAAAATACCCATAAGGGAAATGAGTTTCACGTGAGCAAGCAAATGGGTGTTCGCATAATTTTTATTTGGATATTAATAGAAAGGACAATCGCAGAAGGCCAGAAAATATAAGGCACTCCAGTTACCCTTGGATTATCTAGAACATTCTACTCACAACTAGATTCCTTCTCAATGACTCTGGAGTTACATCATGACTAAGTATAACTTTCTAAAAGCCTGACAAGTGGCAACAACTTGCTAAAACCGGTCTACTTTCTTTACTTGAGGAAGAGAAGGTAACTATTTGTAATTGGAGTCCTTACATCTTTTGTACCTCTGTGTAACCTCAGGGAATGAGGGAAAGGAGCTCAGAGAGAGATGAGAACTAACATTTACTGTCAGTAAATGTTACTCAGTAACATTTACTGAGCACCTAAGTCCCAAGTACTTTACAAACGCTGTCCTCATTTAATCCATAGCAACCTTCTGAAGGAGTCCTTATAAATCCTATTTTATAGATCAAGAAATTAGGGTTCATGGTTAACTCACCTACCCGAGATTACTGTGTTTCTCATGCTTGAGTAAAGAATAGACCCCTTTTATAAGAATCATCAAGAATATGCCAAGTCTCTGGTTTAAAACATATTGATCCAAAATATGTTTTTTGCTCTTTTTTTTTTTTTTTTTGTGTGTGTGTTACGTGGGCCTCTCACTGCTGTGGCCTCTTCCGTTGCGGAGCACAGGCTCAGCGGCCATGGTTCACGGGCCCAGCCACTCCGCGGCACGCGGGATCCTCCCGGACCGGGGCACGAACCCACGTCCCCCGCATCGGCAGGTGGACTCTCAACCACTGCGCCACCAGGGAAGCCCCAAAATATGTTTTTAAAGGATCTTTTGGTTATAAATTGTAACAAAAAAAGAAAAAACCTTTTACTCATGTACGGGTAAACAATAATTTAAAATATCACCATTGAACTGAAAACACACGCTTCAAAATACAAGGACCTGAAAATAATTTCTTCAGACCCCTAGGTATCCACAGATTCTTGAGAAACATTACTCTTCTACCATACTCTCATTTCAGGTATCAATAAAAGGATTGGACAGTGCTCTATATCATAATAAGTAGAATGTTCGATCGTTAGAACTAATTTTTAAGCTTACAGTTGGCCACTAGACATAAAAATCCATATTCCTGATTTCTAATTTGCATACACATTTCTACAATGTATACCTGCAACTTTGCAAAGCTTTGTCAAAATGAGTCAGCCTCAGAAGATCAAAGTCACCCTCCTGCTATATAAGGCCATTACTTTTGGACCTCGTTTCCCCCAGGGTGTATCCTGCTCCCGTGAGCTTGTTCAACAGCTTTGAACAGGCTGAGACTCTTGTTACCAAGCTGATCTGGCCTTTCCGCCCCTCCCTTCACAGATCTGCCTTGTTCTAGGCTCAATTTGAACAAACCAGTTACAACTGGCTCTCTATATATCCTACCCTTCAAGAGCAATTACATATACAAATTCCAGGGTTCAACACACACGATGCAAGCTAAGTCTAAGAACAAATAGGACCCTTCAAGCAGGAACTTCCTTTATCCCAGAAACTGCGCCAACCACCTCAACAATGATGTGATTTGGCAGTCTTCCAGGGCTCCAATATGAGCCCTCTTTGCACTGCTAGAGACGGATATCACAGCTAAAAGCAAAAGATCTACAAGTACAGATGGAAAACACATTGTGTAAAAGAAGCACCAGATCAATGCCTCCTTCTTAGGAATTCAGACTTTATCATCTTCTTGAATCTCTCTTCTAGATATAATTTTTTAAAAAGATCTATGCTACCTAGATGTTAAATACCATTAGACATAACAAAGGGAGAATTATTTCTAGTTGGGAACTCCGGACGCTTTTCCACTTGGGATTTCATTTGCTCCCCTTTTAGATAACATAACTAATTTCAGTGGATTCAAGGACCTGATCTATTAGTGGATATTTGAATTACAGAGAAACTAGGTGAACTACCCTACAAAACTAACATTTTTAACACGAACTTATGGCCAGTCAGGGACTAGGCTGGATGCTTTACCTACTTATCTCATTGAATCCTCAGTAGCTATGTGAGGTAGCCATTACTGTGCAATCCTAAAATCTCCATTTCACCTAGACAACCAAATACCGCAGGGCAGTGGGGCCTCTGGAATCTGTCTATGTGGCCTTGGGAGGCACAATATAGGGGAATTTATGAAACTGTCTTGGAACTACACAGCAAGCACACTGTTTCTAGATTGGATATTTAGTTGCTGTAGTTGGGAGAGGTGGCTGACAGTGATGTGGAAGGACTCAGCAGCCCCCTCCCCAGTCCTCCAGACTGACCTGCTTCTAGTACTGCTGCCTTGTGAAGACAGTGGGAACCAGCACTGTAGGAGGAAGGATTCACCTTGCATCTTAGGTAACTGCAGGAGTGAATGCATAAGCTAAAAATACATTTGATAACTTAAAAAAAAGGAGGTAGGGGAAAGTCTAAATTGCATTTTCCCTAAAGGAAAGAGCCGGTCATGAAACTATAGAGACGTGAGGTTTTCATGGCAAAAGGGGAACTGTGGTTCACACTGCCCAAGAGTATGTTTTCAGTTGCTTTCCCTGCATTACCGAAGGATTGACTTTCTGACTTAGGACGTCTTTTCCATCTAAAATGTCAAAACATACGGGTTCAATTCATGGTGTCAGCAGAAAACGAAATCCAAACTATTTTTCTTCTCTTACTATTAAGAGCTGAGCCAGCTGTTCTCATGTGCCCACTTGGGCAGGGAAACTGGAAACAAGTGTGTGGGAAAAAAGGACTGGTGTCAAGGTTCACACAGGCCTGCAGAGGCCATCGTGCTTTCAAGTTGCATTGATTCCCATGTTAATACTGGAAGCCTCCCTAAATGATTTAAACTGAAAAAAAGAGTTTGGATTTTACATGATTCTTTGACCTCTATCTAGGGAAAATAATAAACATTAAATCAGTTCTACATGACATTTCATTTCTTGTTGTAAATGCTGGCAGAGCAATTTACCAAAAAAAAAGCATAGCTAACAGGTTTCTTTCTTCCCCTCCTTCCTTCCCTCACTTCTTCCTTCCCTTCTTCCTTTCTTTCTTCTTAACAAACAGGGACCCAAACAATAAATTTGTTTTCCGATACCCATGTATTGGCTATTAAGTTAGTTAAGAAAGATGAAACTGACAAAACGTTTTTTTTCCCCTAAATACTGAACTCCAGTCAGTGACTGAGTTGTTTTCCGTTCGGGGCGTGTTTGTTTTCGACCTGTGTGAGTCTGCAGTCTTTAGGACTGATATCTGGCACACGTCACTGGAGGTGTTAGTGAGAGTCCCGAGCCTGTAGAAGGCTGAAGCATGCAAGGCCGGGATCGCCTCTCTGCTCTCCACCAGCCAGCTCCACTTCCTGCAATTCTTTTCTAACGTGCTTCTTTGTTGTTCTGTAAGTGTTGACCAAAACTGTCAAGATTGTTTGCTATCTCAAATCCCAAAATATCCATGACCTTAAACAGAACATACATGATTTCTAAAAGGGGAATGGTAGCATTGATGGCAAACTTTTTTATACAGTCTTTTCCTCCCAGGGAATCAGAGCTACCTTGAAAGAACAACTCAACAAAAAATGTTATGTTTTACTGGGGAGTCAGAGAATTATAATTTGAATAAGACCCAGTTAAATCAACCAACTGACAGATATCAAGTTCACAACTTCTAGGCTGAATTAGAAATTAGATTTCTACCGTCCCTTCCCCTCTCCCCCAATAATAAAATGAGCCAATAATAAAATGAGAAACTTACAAACGTTTATCACCTCAAGCAAAATCTCAAGGATAGTTTAAACTTTTACCAGAAAAGGCAGACAAATCTGATGTGAGAAAGATGAGGCTGCTGCCCACTTAGAAATAAAATAAGGTATCAAACCAGGAGCTGGCCCCAGAAAAGATTTTGAAATGTGCATATTTTGTGTGCTTATTTCCCCAGTGTTTCCGGTCTGCACTTTCCAGCCTCTTAATAGCAGCCCTTCCCCCTTGCCCAGCTGCTGCGTGGTATGCACCAGTTTCCTGCACACCACTCAGCCCTCTCCAGAGCTATACTCAAGTAGGGACCATGGAAGAAGGTTTCAGCCAGTGTTTCACCACTGGGTCAGTTTGAGTAAAGTTGTTAATCTCATGAAGTGTGTTTTGAAGATAAGAGTCATATCTAATTTAATTACGGAATAAAAGACTTTTCTTTGTTAAAAAAAACTTCCGGCCTCGTTGTCCAGGTTTGGGATTGTGGTGGAGGTGCGGGCAGACAACTCCCTATACTTCTCTCCAGACTGACTTCTGTGCTTAGGTGGATCCAGGCCCAGCAACAGCAATGAGTCTACATAAACATGTCTCATTCCATCTGCATTTGAGAGAACTGTGTGTGTTTTGTGACACTGGTACTTTGCAAGCTCCATTTCCCTGGCAGAGTAAAAACACCTTTTGTAAACTGTCTTTTCTTGAAAACAGTAATAGTAAAGCATTCCACCAAAATGCTTTCATACTCATCAGCCTCACAACAGCCTGGAAGGTGGACAGAGTGGGCCTTGTTTCCCCATTCTACAGATCGGGAAATCAATGTCCAGAGAAACGGAGGACCACGGTAAGTGTCAAAGAACCCTAGTATTCTCAGAATTCTTTCCTCTGCACCAGTTGGTCCCAAACATAACATCGGAATCAGATTCCTGGATCCCACCTCTAAGAGGTCTGGAATAGGCCCGGGAATCTGCATGATTGCAAAGGGTTCCCCAGTGATTCTGGTGCTCAGACAGGTTAACCCTAATGAGGCAATAGTAAGCAGGCAGGTAAGTAGAGGAAATGGTGACATAGCATGGCGTCTCCTGCAATCATCTCCGCAATCAGCTCTGTGTTCAGTTGGATGGGGTCTTCGACAGAGCAGAGCTCGAGAGGGTAGGATAGAGATATAAAGAAAGCAGAGAATCCAGATTTGAGAAAGGAGAAGAAAATGGAAGATTAACTCCAAATTCATAGTCTAGAGTCCTATCTACACAAAACATTGATTCAGATTCCCCCAGCACACAAAAGGAAGGAGTCCAGACTTGCTGCTGACTATGTTGATCCCTCACACAGAGCTAGTGTAGAAAACCTGTGGGAAAGTGCTTCCAGAAACCCAGAGAGTCACCTTGGAGGACTGAAATCCCTCCTTCAATTCACTGCAGAGCCACTCAGTGTCTGGAAAGCACAGAATGTTCTTCTTCACACCAACGTTTTAATAAACATATAACTTTAAATCATCTGTTGGATTGTGTTAGATGTGAAATGTAAAGATTATCCTCAGAATAAAAGGCACTCACTCAACAGCAGGAAATCACCTGCAGGGTGGCTTTTTCCATCAATTAGCAGGGTGTCTATTGTCCCAAGGAGAAATCTGATGAAGAACAAGGAACTTGGCGCAAAACTGCCTGGGTTCAAATCCCAGCACCATGACTTAATAGTGTGTAAACCAGACCGAGTTACTTTACCCCTCTGACCTTCAGTTTCTTCATGTCATTGGGTTACTGTGAGGATTAAATAGGCTAGTCTACAACAAAGACAGGGACTTAGTAAATGTTATTTATCAGCTAGTACAATTACTGTGCTTAGTTTTAACAGGCAATGAATAAACAATAGAGTATTTGTTATTTCAATTTTAATGAGACATATATATTCACCAAATCTATCAGTGTTCTCTGGGTACAAACACTATAAATCTACTCTGGCTAACAAAAGGAAGTGTTTTGGAACTTGGAACAAATTGGAAGTCACAGGATGGCTCACAAAATAGAAGGAAAGTTGAAGAACCAGGTCTCAAGGACAGACCCACACTGTTATGGAGATGTAGGTACCCGGGAACCAGATGACAGTCTCTTCAGAGCCCTGACCTTGGGATGAATGAATCACAAGTCATTATTTCAGATGGTGTGTTACTCATTTAAGATTCAGATTCCAGAGCAACTATTGGCCCAGTTGGGATCATGTGCCATCCCCTGCCTAGGAAACAATGGGACATTCTAATTAAGACTCCCATTAAGACTCCAAGGGAAAGTAAGTAAAATCAGAGTACTGTTACTAGGTGGAGAGATGCATGCTGGGCAGGCAAAGAGGACGGATATCCATCATTTTACCATCTGGTTATATTCAAAAGTCTTTTATACAATGGTTAGTTGGCATCTGCCTACATTTTGCAACAGATACCAAGATATGTGTGATGAAGTCCTCTGGCTGGCCCCCAAAGGAAGCCAGTTTAACTTACAATGTGCCAGAAACATTAATAATATTCTTTAGTCAAAGCTCCCCAAGGATTCTTAAGCCTGACCTTAAAATCTAAGCCCTTCCCTTTCAAACCTATGTAAGGGAATAAAGACACAGACCTACTGGAGAATGGACTTGAGGATATGGGGAGGGGGAAGGGTGAGCTGTGACAAAGCGAGAGAGTGGCATGGACATATATACACTACCAAACGTAAAATAGATGGCTAGTGGGAAGCAGCCGCATAGCACACGGAGATCAGCTCGGTGCTTTGTGACCACCTAGAGGGGTGGGATAGGGAGGGTGGGAGGGAGGGAGACGCAAGAGGGAAGAGATATGGGAACATATGTATATGTATAACTGATTCATTTTGTTATAAAGCAGAAACTAACACACCATTGTAAAGCAATTATACTCCAATAAAGATGTTAAAAAAAAAAAAAACCTATGTAAGTATGGAGGAAAACAGGCTTAGGAGCACATGGACCATCTGAAGGTCCTGGGGGCTAGCTATATTAATTCCATATTGATGTAGCGAGGAAATAATACCCCAAAAAAGGGGTGGGCAGGGCCTGGATTCTGTGGCTCATTGGAAATAGCAATAGGTGCTTCCAAAGGGATATAAAGTTTTCAAAAAGTTGAAACTTGACTCATACAAATAAAAAATTAATATGTTTCAAAGGTTTTATTCAATGCATTAATTAATGAGAGAACGAGGAAAATGGTAAAACTGGTACACAGACCATTTTGAGGATTAGAATATGATTTCTATGTTAAATATTAAACTGGTGAATATTTTACTGAAAAATGACATTATAATCACCATAATCACTGGATTGTCTTTTACACCAGACAAAAATCATTTGCATTTCTACTGGAAACAAATCTATAAATTATCATGTAACTTCCTAAAGTCTGAGCCTTTAATCAATAGAATAGTGAGCCTCAAATACAGGTGCATGCCTCAGAGATAACTGAAGAATCCTTGATGTGGACAAGGGCTGGAGGAGGAGACATGCTGCACTCTCTTGGCTTTGTTTCCAAGCCCTGGATAATTTTTTTTTAAACAAGGGGATGTCAGCAGGGAATGCAAGAATTCAGTGGCAAGGAAAGTGCTCTGACTGCGAGGGTATCACAGGTAGAAGAGGTCTCTGCCCAGTGTCAGGGAATAAGAGGGGAGGCCTTGCTTTATACAAGGAGTTCCCATGTCAGGTGTTCTTGAAGAAAAAACCCATAATTAACACTTACAGTAGTGACAAGTCGTGGTGGGTACTGCATGAATAAAGAAGACCACCAAAAGGTTTGTGTGGATTACATACTAGAATAATTGTATTATTAAAATGTTTTGTTTGATTAAATACCCTTATTGTCTGTCTGATGCTACACAAATTTTTACTGTCTACTAATGAATTATTTAGGCTTCTGTTCCTTTCTGGATGTAGAAAGCATTTTTCTTTCTCAGCTCCTTAGTTTTTGAAATTCCCAAAAATCAATCTTTTGTCTTTTAAGTCCTATAGCTGAAGGACAAAGCAGCAGAATTCCAACAATATCTGTTTTAAAACTACCATTATAAGTTTATTATCCTAGAACTGAAATGTCTTCATTTTTAGGAAGTCATATTTCTCAGGACATCAAAATGGAATGGATTTTTATTTTCTAGAATTGCTTTCTTCTGCTACTATCTGACACAGGGAATGGATTAGATGACCTCTAGTATCCCTTTATATTATTGCAGTCCCAGGATTCTATAGTTACTAGATTTCCCAATAGTCATATAACACATTTCAGTGCCAGATCATTAAAACTATACATTGTGGCAGATTCTAACAATTCATCTTTTAAATTTCCTGATATCAACACATTTAAAATATAAAATATGTGCTAAGAACACTTACCATACTTTGCCAGCTAAATTACAGGTACCTTAAGAGCTGGGATCCTGTCATCTTGTGCAAATATAAGTCTAACATGGTGCTTAGCATATCATAGATGCTCAATAATTATTTTTAAGTGAATCAATGAATATTGTTAAGTTAAATATCCAGAGGTAGAGATTCTGATTAGAAAAAGTAAAATTATTGTGTTGGTCTCCAACACAATAACTGAAAATCAAAAATTGAAAATCACTCTGTGAGAGTATTGACAAACTGCACATTTAAAAAATTATCTTTGCCCATTTAAGAATAGTTTATATTTTAGAATATGTAAAAGAAAAGACAGAAAATAGAATCTTTTGCTATTAATTGCTACATCACAGGTAAATCAACGACTCAAATATTATCTATCTATATGTATGTAACTGAATCACTTTGCTGTACATCTGGAACTAACACAACATTGAAATTAACTATATTTCAATAAAAATTTTTAAAAGAAAAAAATAAAATAAAGTAGATAAACAGCAAGGCCCCACTGTATAGCATGGGGAACTATATTCACTATCTTGTAATAACCTATAATGGAAAAGAACATGAAAAAACTAACACAATATTGTGTTAGTTTCTGCTATACACCAGAAACTAACACAATATTGTAAACTAACTATACTTCAATAAATAAATTAACTTTAAAAATATTGATAAGGGGCTTCCCTGGTGGCGCAGTGGTTGAGAGTCCGCCTGCCAATGCAGGGGACACGGGTTCATGCCCCAGTCCGGGAGGATCCCACGTGCCGCGGAGCGGCTGGGCCCGTGAGCCATGGCCGCTGAGCCTGCGCGTCCGGAGCCTGTGCTCCGCAGCGGGAGAGGACACAACAGTGAGAGGCCCGTGTACCGAAAAATATATATATATTTATATTGGTAAGATCAGAAGTCTATATAGTAATCTTTTCCAAGATGTTTCTTCAGCATCTTTTGGAGCATCTAAATTATTTTTTGCTGTGTTCGTATCTCATTTCCTTCTGATCATTATCTGCAACTACCACAAAATGATGAAGCTTTTTGTGTTTGTTTTGCTGTGTTTTTGCCAAAAAGCAGTAAATAATTAATTTCCAACCTTCTGGGTCACAGTTTTTGGGGAAAACATTATTCTCCTCTTCTAAAGCTACCTAAGTTCTGTTTCAATGTGTTTTCAAATGTGTGTCTTTTGGAGAGCCCTTTCAAAATGAAAAGCAGATGGTGAAAAAAGTTCTTTGTCTGAGACCAAACTATAAAACTGCTGGAAATCTAACTGCGGTTAGGTAAAATAATAACATTTCATGTTAAAAGCTGACTCTCAGGAAAATGATTCCATTTTGTTTGGAAAACACTGTCAGAATTCATACTGATGGGCTCAGGCAGTATAATTGTTAACTATCTCTTTTCTTGCTTTTGCAAGGGGTCATAGAGCATGAAATTGGAAAAAAATACATTTTTGGATCTACAGAAAAGTTACTAATCCATTCATCCAATAAATGCTATTTCCATCTTCTCAGACACTGTTCCAGGTGCTGGTGATAATTAGTGAACTAGATACACACAAGTTCCCAGCCCTGAAGACTTTATAGTCTCATAGCTGAGACAGACAATAAACAAGTAAACAAATAAGTCAAAAATATAATTACAGATTTTGGTAAGTAACATGAAGGAAATAAATGGGTTCATGATAAGTAGTACTAGGGAGAGGGAACCACTTTAGACAGGTTCATCAGGAAAATTCTCTCTGGACAGCTATATTGATCAGAACTCTGTGTGTTCTAAATAACAACTCCAAAAACAAACAAACAAACCAAAAAACAAAACAACACAAAAAACTGGCTTAAACAATAAAAAGAATGTAATGACTTGTCTGGGTAAAGGTCTAATTTCCTGCAGAGTTTGGTCTAGCAGCTCAAAGTCCTTCCAGAGGATTTTCAGCCTGCCACCCATCTGTGCTTTCCTCACTGATGAAGTCATCCAGAGGTTCCACACAGTCGCTGCTCTATACTCCTTACCCCAGCACCCCCTCCCTCACGAATACACAAATATGCCCCCATTCATGACCATAACTACCGTTCAAGAATCTAGGGAAAGAGGGAGGTCTCTTCGAAAAGCTCTCAATCAATAGAAAGGAACTTTTTTTTCTCAGAAACCCTAATAAATGTCTTCTCACATCTCCTTGGCTCTGAGTGTGTTACAGGCCCATCCCTAAACCCATCACTGTGGCCAGGGTAATGGAATATGCTTACTGACTTAAGCCAATTGGGACCACACCTGGAGTTGGACATGGGGTCCATCCCACCTAAACCACAAGCTTAAAAGTGGAGTAAGGTTGGAACTCCAGAGGAAAATTGGGTCACTCTTTTACCAAAAGAGGGATGGATGGATGTTGGGTGCAGAACAACAGATGCCTCTATAAGGAGGTGAGATTCAAGCTGAAAGCTTAAGAAGCCAGCCATGTGATAAGTCAATGAAGCAGGATTCCATGCACTGAGAATAGCAAGTGAAAAGATCCAAGACAGAAGAGGAAGTGGCATGTCAAAGCACAGAAAAGTATAGGTATTTATAAGATAGACAAGCTATGATAATTTAATCAAGAACTCGTCTAACCACAAAAGCTAACTGCATTGAGTCTGCTTTTCCATAATCAGATATTGTCCCTCATATAGTAAATAGCTTCACATGAGCCATTTTAATAATATAATATGGCATAAAATGTCACACAGCGTATAGCTAAATAGTTCTACATAAATTCCATATTTGAGAGTTATTCAGGCAAAATTAGGGTATGTCTGAGTGAGAAAAATCTCGAGCTACTTGGTTAAGATATGTTTGATAGCAGCAGCAAATCCAATTGCTCTTCTAATACTTGTACTAATACTTGTAGTAAACTGAGAATGAACTACTGTAGTAAACTATCTCAAGTCTCTCTTTAAATCTGCTGAAGCTCAATGGAAAGAGTTGCACTAAATTTGACATCAGATGGGGCCTCAATTCAGCTCAGCCACTTAGTGGTTGTTTAAGTCTGAGCAAGTTGCTTAAACCTTCAGGGCCTCATTTTGATCATCTGTAAAGTGGTGAACTAATACCCACCCTTCAGAAGTATTCTGAGACTCACACATAATGCACATGATAGCATCTGGCACAAAATGCTCAATAAATGTGATAGTTTCCTCTTCTTCCTTCCTTTGGAAATCTTAAGTTGAAATAACAGTCACTGAGTAAAGAAAAACTAAATTAAGTAAAATGTATTTCTTCTGGCAAGAAGACATTAACTACAGAATAGTTTTAAAACTAACTTAGCTCTCGGGGCACATACTGATGAATTTCCGAAGAAACAATGTACAAATACTTGACTCTACCAATTTTTAAAATTCAGTTGTACTAGTGTAATTGGTGCTGAGATTTATTAAGTCCTTAATGACCCATACCTCAAAGTAGAGACCCACAGACATATAAAACAAACTTATGGTTACCGAAGGTGAAAGGATAGGGGGAGGGATAAATTAGGAGGTTGGGATTAACATATACACACTATTATACATAAAATAGATAACCAGCAAGGACCTACTGTATAGCACAGAGAACTCTACTCAATATTTTGTAATAACCTATAAGGGAAAAGAACCTGAAAAAGAATATATATATATATATATATATATATATATATATATATATCACTGAATCACTGTGCTATATACCTGAAACTAACACAACACTGTAAATTAATTATACTTCAATGTTTTTAAAATTCCTATTACCTGAATTACTTTCTGCAATGATAACAATAAAAACAAAACACAGATAAATGAGATAACAGTGGATAACAGAAAAAAAATTGTATTAACTTATGTACTTTTTGGAAGAAACAGAGTTTCGTAGAAATTTGCCACCTCAAAGCTCTAGGAGAGATTATTGGGAGTGAAGTGTTGGAAGAAGGCAGGCGAATGCTTTCAGTGGACTGTTGGAAATACATAACTTCTAGATCTCGGTTCAGCAGCCCTCCTTCCCAACCCAACCCCGCGCCAACCCTTCTGAGAACCAGCCTTCACTGGAAGCCTCTGGAAAGGCAGGATGAGAGAAAGGAAGAAGCAAGCATCTCTATCTCTTCCCATGAGTCTAGAAAACTGCCCTTCCATTGCTGCTTCTGGCCAAGCCACTCTCTGTTTCCATTTAGGCCTCCTGAAGAGAAGGAGGGCTCTATTTTTTTTCTTCATTTAAAAAAAAAATTACATTAGAAATATATCTCCCATACACGCCCACCAGAAGAAGTGTATCAAGTAGAAAGTTAAAGTCCCACCTAATCTTACCTCCCAGAAAAATCTATTTGAGGCAGGACTTTTTGGTCTTTTTACTATGATTATCATAAAAAGATAGATGATAGGTAGACAGAATAGATATAAAATATGTAGTTATAAGGAGATCAAACTGCCCTATAGCCTACATTTTTTTCACTTAAGAAAGCAAAGATATTCTTCTATATCAATATTCATTCATTCATTTAACAAAAATTTATTGAGCTACTACACACTAGATGCTGTTCTGGGCACTTGGGATAACATACATTTAGATGACGAAATCATCATATCTAATAAAAGGAATTTTTCTAATTCAAACTGATGACTTAACTATGCCTTATGTAAACTTTGTTTTGTTGACTTCAGGGACTTGAATATTCTCACTTGATATGGGCCAGTACAGTTCAGAAAAGAAAGACTTCCTCAGAGGTCCAAGTGTCAAACAGGAATCTAACAGAACCACTGTCATTACACCCTCAGAAACAGTTTTATATTCTTGCATATCCCACTTCCAAGATCAAATTGATCCTGTGTTGTTACCACCTTCCCCTAACTGGAGGGTCGGGGGGTAGACAGGGCAGATCCATTGTAGCACGCTCAGCTCAGAGACCTTATTTGTCATAGGATTTCCTGGTCCACCTCTGAATTCTAGAGACAAATAGGAGAGGAAGCACAGTATAAATTAAAACACGTAACTTCAGTGCTAGAGGAGATATAAAAACTCAGTTCCTGACTTTCATTTTCTATATAAGGAGACCCACAAATGACGCCAGAGATACTGACAATCTGCATTCATTTAAATTGAGTACTTGGCTTATATTAAATTATTGAATCATATTTCCTCACTTGCCTTTATGCTTAAGATTACAGAGCAAGATAATGGAGACAGCCTCTAGCAGCCCTAACTAGATCCGCCTCTTACACAAGCTATTCGATGGCGGAGTCAGGACTTAAACCCAGACAATCCAACCCCAGAGACAAAGCTCTTAATTACAACCTTCTATTACCACTTAAAAATGGTGACCTTTGCAAATTTCACCTCCCTAAATCTGTTTCCATACCCTACCCCATATCCCTCGTGGGGTTTTTGTAATTATTGATCAGGCATGTATAGTACTTTATCTAGAACTTTAAAGAATCTGAGATTTCACCCTACTTCCAAGCCAAGAAGTTAGTCATGGATGGCAGCAGAAGACATGAGACTCCTGAGTCAGAGCAATGAACGGTTTATTTCTCACAGCAACAGCAGTGACAGAATATCAGCATTAGCAAAAGTTCCCTCAGCTCTATTTCTGCAGGGTAATGCAAAGAAGACCAGGTGTCACCTACATATGCAATGGGCTGTGTTACAGAAGAGAAACCTCAAGTACAGTGAACTCAACTATTTTATGATGGTCAATAAACCTGATTTCTGCTCAGGTTTTTGTATGAACATTTGCTTCCATTTCTCTCAGGTTAAGACCTAGAAGTAGGAGTGCTGGATCACGTGGAAGGTGTATGTACAAATACCCTTGAAGACAGTCAGGAACAAAGGCAGGCAGTGCCTCTGCTTGCAAGACCTGCACAAACTTGAGAGACCAGTTAGATGGTATACAGTGTTTAATAAAGCATATTCATTATTATCAAAAACATTATTGCCTGAGACCAGCTCTAGACAAGCTATTAGGTCATTTATTTATTCCAGGGAAAGAATCAAGGATCCTGAAGGGTTGTTACTTCCTACCTGCTTCCATTCCTCTAAGTTTAAAGCATCATTCTAATGGGAGATATCCATTTTGGGTAGAAAATAAAACCTTCTAGGACATCACAGATAGAGAGTCAATAGGTAATACTTTGTTGATAGTGGCTGCTTTCCTGACACTTAACTTCTATAATATTTCCCCACATAGAACTATTTAGTCAAGTGAAAAAGTTGAGGATATCTATGATTACAAGCTTCACCTCAAGCCATACTAATAATCTTCTGTTCCCAAGTACCTGTAGACAGCAAGCTTCTGTTCGTGCCCGTGAAGCTCCAGCCTACTCGTGACCTTCCATTTCTGCCCTACAAGTTTTGGGTATGCTTAGCCAGTCCCTAGAGTTGTGTAAACCAATTTCTTACAAAAGTCCATGTATAGGCATATCCACATCCGTACATAAACATACACCCTACTAGTTATGCTTCTCTGGCCAAACCCTGAATGATGCATAATTTAGTACCAGAAATGATTCCAGGGGAACAGAATTTAAGGATGGGTTCTCTGAATCAGTCCTGGGTTTTCCGGAATTGGTTCTCTAATATGATTAGGTTTAAAGGTGCTAATGATCCTGCTTCCAGTGGTAAAGTGGGCATGGGGAAAGGAGAGGGCCAGGTAACTGGGCTGTTCAAGGTATGAGTTGGAAACTGGACTCTCAACTTTTCACACAGACGTTCAACCAGTTCCTCCGTACCGGATTCACGCCTCACCCCACGTTGTTCCTCCTCTGGTGCCCGCAAATCCTGAGTCTATTGAGGTTTGCAGAGTGAAGACCTCCCTGCAGGCCCCTAAACTGGTAACTCTCCCACTCTGTTAAGTCAGTTACCATTCCCCTATCTGATTTCCATCTCCAAAAACTGGCGAAATCTCTTGTATCTTCTTCCACTCTCATTAGCCTCTTATTATTCATTTACTTTTAGTGGCATTTGGGAAGACAAAAAAGTTAAAATGTGCATTCCATCAATGGTGTTTAAGTGGAACCCCAAATTCTTATTTTAGGTGTATGTCAAGACTAGATCCATTTTCTCATCAACATTAGAAAGTATTTATACAGAGATGTGAGGTTTTAACCACATTTCCAGTTGCTTGCTTGTTTTGCATGTTGCAGTTACTAGGTGACTGAAGGATTATGCTATTGTGCATTGAAATTACTCCTGTTGGATGGCTTCCTTGTATGTTTTGTGAAGAAAATTAATTCAAAATAGACCCCAGAGCTGACTAGAGAGCAAGGCAGACCCACACCCAGAGCCTCAAAAGGTCAGAGTGCCAAGCATGAACTCTGTGGAAATCTGATGTGGAAAGTGTGTTTGTCAGGTGGTGAAGGACGGGGAGAGCTCTAGCGGGTCAGTGAGGTTGGCCTGAGGGAACTTAGCACTGCTTCCAAGAGACGCGGGACACGAAATTCAATGGGACTGCTCCTCTACTTTTTTAAGGTGGTATTGTCGCCAATGGCAAAATGACAATAATTTTAAGGTAGGAGGTGACTATATTTTTCCTCTGATGTGTATGTTAGAATTTTTCCATAATAAAAATTAAAATAATTTTAATAACAATTAAAAGATGATGTGTGTCTCCTGATGAGAGGGAGACAGAGCCAACTGGCCATTGTTTTAACTTGGGAAAAATATTAAACCTAAAGAAAAGTTGCATGAATATATATCCATGACCCAGATTTGCCCTCTTTTAACATTTGTCTCTTGGACTCCCTTGCTCTCTCATACTCGTTTTCTCTTTCTCTGTCCAGATAGATGGATAGAGAAATAGATTTTAAGGGTAGGTTGCAAATATCACACCCTTTAACCTATAAATACTAGAGTTTCCATCTGGTTAAAAAAAAAAGATATTCTCTTACATACACATAGTTTACATAAACTACAAAAAATTTAACGTTGCTACAGAATTTTATCTATTCTTTTTATTAAAATCTTGTCAATGTGCACAATAATGTCCACGAAGGTATTTTCTTTGCCATCCAGAACAAAACTGTCAGAATCGTGGATCAGCCACCGTCCTGGGTCACCCCATTCCATGAGTCCCTGTGTCCCCAGTCAAGCCCTGCAGCACAGGTGAAGGAAGCCGGGTGCCTCAGGCCACCCTCCCCACCACCCCAGGCTTTGTCTTTAGGGATGTATTTCATTGAGTCAGCAAGAAAGCCTTCCCTCTCCTCTGAGAAGGAAAATTTCTATCCAAGAAATGTTTCTGTACAATTAGAGAAAATTCATTATTCCACATGCTACCACATCCACTGAAGAGGATGGTCCCTGGTCTCTGTTTCTTGTAACCGAGGATGTTTATTCCTTCTAAACATATTTGCTCTTCTAGTAGCCAAGTTCTCTCTTCTGTTGGTGTTATGTTTGGGGTTTTGTTTAGGGAATCTCAGAAGTCTGGGCTTTGAGGAAGGAAGGAGTCCGCTTCAGCCCTTACTGAGTCCTGTTCTGGCCTCTCAAAGGTGACCAGGGTCTGGGAAAGAGGCTGACCTTGGCTTGGCTCTCCCTGCCAGTTCAGAGGTATGTAGACAGATAGCAGAAAGCAGGGAGGCTGCTGGGTCTTGTTCACCCACCTGGATCAAATGAAAAGAAACTAGTTCTCAGCGGCCCTGTTCACAAGTGAAAGACCTTCCCTTTTTCCCTCATAGCAGAGAAGGTAAAAAGAGCTCTGTGTGAGAGATACATGTGTGTGAGTATATGCATGGTAACCTTGGCTACCTGACTGTAGGATTCTCTGTACTCAGGGTGGAATGAGCGTGGTAAAACCATATCCACCTCTCCTTTCCGCTCTCTGTCAGGAGGAGGCCAAAGAAAGGGACCAACAGTCTGGGAGGCAAAAAAGAAGACTCGGACAAGCAATCTGTATATAGTTTCATATAGCACTCAGCTCACTTTTCACCACTGGAGTGTGAACTGGACTCCAAGACTGATACATAAAATTGACTCCTGGCCTGGGCCGGCTCTCCCCACCTCCTCTCCACTCCCCCACCGCACACCAAGTCAGCCCAGCTCTGAAGTGGGTCAGGGACAGGACATTCTTCCTGAAAACTGTGGCTTCTGCATTTTAGAGAAGGTCCCCAGTATCACTGGGCCCAGAGCTACGTACACACCTGGCGGGGGGTTTGTGTGGTGGGCAGTACTGCTATGTTAGATTTTGGGAGGGCTCAGGGCCCAGCCTAAAATTAAGGTAAACTCACTTAAGATTCTGTGAAGTTTGTAGTGTTCATCTGCCTGGGAAGCAAACTTTAAACATGACAAATAGGAATCCCTCTGAAATGGGCACCCTAGAAAAGGAAAGCCCCTCCCAGCGGAAGCTGTTCAAGATGCCCGATTTGATGCCACATGGCTAGGTCAGAGTATCACTCTGCAGAAGTGTTCACGATACAGTCTCTCTACCTGGGGGAAAATGAGGCAGAGAGTGAAAAAATGGTTTGGAATTTAGTAAATAAGGAGGAAGGAAGAAGAATAAAAAGAAAATAATCCAGCTGGTCAGAGGAATGGGAATGTTCCCATTATCCCCAGTCACGTCCCTCCCCATACACACACAACCGGAGCCAGGTCCCACCTCCTTGAGCCTCATCAGGCACTGTGAGCATTCTGATGCCATTCTGGAGGAAATGTACAAGGGTCTTATCTTTGATCACAAAATAATGTATATATAGGAATATCATCAGGCGTGGCATGGCCCTCTCTCCTCTCTGGGGAAGGTGACCTTAATGTGTTCCTTCCAGCTACGCTTGACGACAACGTGCAGGGCATGCACACAGTTTGATCACCAGGGTTGAGGCACTGCCTTGTGATTTTCAAGCTCTTGGTCAATCTCTAGTAGATCTCCAGAGACACCTACAATTCATGCAGGACTGGGAAGTCCTACTCCTTGCTCCCAGGGTTCAGTGGTTATAAGGTTGCCTTGGACCCCAGTTCAATGCTTTGAAGCCAAAGTAGTCAAAGATACCAAGCAAGTCCTCATTTTAATGCATATCCATGTCATCTGGATCAAAGCCACAGAATTCCAAAGGGACTGTCTTCAGGCAAAGAAGATATCAAAGGGATGGAACCTTAAAGAAGGAGGCGAAGGTAACTTGTGGGGCCAATGAAAGGTAAAGTCAAAGGATCTCCTTAAGCCACCTGATGTACCACCACCAAAATGCAGGCCTGGGGCGAGGAGATGGGGCAAAGTGCATCATCCTGTCTCCATCCCAGTCTCATCACCCTGCCCAAGCTCCCAATTCATGGGCCTAGAATAGCAACCTTTATCTTTCACAGAGACAGCCAGTCTCATAGAGAAAGTAAAGCCTACAGATGGCAAGATTAATTCCAACTCTTAATAATATAGCAAATAATACTGCACATCCCTCATTTTATTTGATTCTCATAATCTGAAGTTCAGAGAGACTGAATTACCCAATAAGTGAAAAATCTAGTACTAGAGAAACTCAGATGTGACTGACAGTCTTGGAATCTTTGCCATGGACCCACAGACCCTAACGAAGGGCTGAATGACTGGTCTGGGGACACATCCAAAGTCATCCCTAGTCCCCAGGTTTTTTCTTATCTCTAGAGATACACAGGAGATGAAGCAATCAGACAGGACTGAAAAACACAGGAGGCTAGTAAGGAAGGATTCCCTAATGCTACTCTGCTTCTAGCACTGTTTCTCCTTTCCAGGATCCATCCCATATGAGAAAACAGGAGGGCAAAACTCATTAGCTGAATATTGGTGGGAGAGATGAGGAGCCATTTCTCTTTTGAAATAAAGTTTTCAAATGCTTCATACTCACACCTAGGGCTCATAGTGTTGCTCAATTCCAAGGGTCATGGTTCACTTTATATAGAGTTGCACTCCAGGAGGTGATATTGACATAGAATATGATGGGAATGGGGCTCCCTGGAGTTCAGGATCCCAAACCTGACATCCCACACCTAATACAAAGCCAATCAAAATGCATGAATGGGCTGGCAGCTTGGGATGAAGTGACTCTGGTCTACACATTTTGGGGGGTTCGTGTTTTAATGTTATTGTTTGTCATAAATTTGATGGGCAAGAAGTAGTATGTTGGTGTTTTAATTTATAGTTTCCATAAGTTTATTAGCCATTTATATTTTTAATGAATTTCCTGTTCACTACCTTTAGCTTCTTTTTTATAGGATTTCTTTCTTTCTTTCTTTCTTACTGTTGATTGGCAGAACTTTTAGAATTTTAAACTTTTGTCTCTTATATGTTTCAAATATTTTTCCCAGTGTTATTTGTAGTTTACCTTTGTTTTGGGGGTCCTTTACCATACAGAAATTTTACAATTTTATGTATCAAGTCCGCCAAACATTATCTTTTTGATATTGTTAAAAATTCAGACGGTTTTAAACACCAGACAGCTTAACAACAAATAAGTGGCCCAGGAGAGGACTGGGTGAACTAGAAAGCATTTTTTTAATAGTAAGGAGCATTACTTCTTTTAAAAATGGAGGAATCCTCTAGATTATGGATATGGCTGAGCTGATTTTCATGCTCTCTCTCCCAGAGCTCTGGCCAAGGTGCCACAGGCCTTGATGGAAGGGTATGTGCAGTCGTGCTGGGCTCGAGGATTCCTCAAAAGCACACAGAAGCTCTGGAAGGAACTTTAATGACTGAATCGTAGAAGATGTGACTTGCACAGGCTGAAAGTGGCCATTTCTCACCCGTCCACTTTGATGCAGAAGTACTAGTTCATCCAGCTTTGATGCTTGGATAGCAAGTAGTGCAACGTGAAGATATCTCATCAGTAAATATCTCTAGAAACTGAGAAATTGCACTGAAATCCATTTGTGGTGATTGTGAGTAAATACCTTAATTCTCCCTCTCTTGTACCCACTCTCCCACCCTTTGCCCAGCTCACCTGTACTCCCTCCAGTCTCATCTTAAAACTTCCTTTAATTTCCCTGACCTCTCCCTGTCCACCTCACTCACCCCTCATCTGCTTTGATGCTCTTCATATGTGCTTCCACAGCAAAATGCACCTTCCATATCGTAGCATTTATCACTTCAGAAGATAGGCTGCTTACCTGTCTACCTCTCTAACTACATCACACGCTACTTAAGGTAAAGACAGATGACTGCCTTGTTCACTGTTATATTCCCAGCACCTAGCCTAGCACAAAGTAGAAGCTGACATTTATTTGGGGCATGAAGGAATAATGTGTGGACGGCTCTATGGGAAGTACTGAATCTGCCTCGTATTTTCAGGCTGCACAGGAATTTAGAAGGCATGCTGGATGAAAAGTGGTCTTCCAGGCTGGGCCAAGAAATGCCTTCTGGTTTGGCAGTGACTCAGCCTATGTCTCTAACAGAAATCTGAGAACTATGAAAACAAACATGTGGTCATTTGAATCTCTCTCCCTGTTAGCTGGGGAGGGCTCAATTTTCATTCCAGAGGATTTTACATGTCACTCTTATTGTTTATTTTGGGTTAAAAAAAAAAACTTGAAAAGGAATCAAATCTCTAATATGGAACACAAACTGCTAAAAAACATCAAGAGGCCGGGGCAGGGAGGAAGAGATGGAAATAGAAAAAAGACAGTGAAAATAAACTGAATAAAACAGCGTTTCAAAGCACATTCTTATTCTGAGACAACAGGGAGCTGTCTGACTCTGGTTCTCATGATGTAAAACATTTGACAAGTTTGTTGATCTTCATGAGAAAAAAATAAAAGCAACTTCTTGATTTGAAACTAGACTTTTTCTTAGATACCAAGTGGAAAACAAATGTTATCTTTCCTCTTCCTCAGCAGGGATCTCAGCCGAAAGAAAAAGAAAAGAAAAAATTCTGACGTTTCGCTTTCATGAATAGGATTGCACTATACAGGCTAAACATAAATACTAGGAAACAGCAAAAAGATTGGATGAACATAACTCCGGCTTCAGAATAAAAAGCAAACCTTTACCTGTTAATCTTAATGATATTTTTAAAAAACGTTTTTAATGCTCTTAGAAAAAAAAAAAGGGTGGTTCTTCTCTATCCTAGCTGTGGAGGTACTAATAGAGACACTTCAGGGGTATCTGTGTGGCTGACCCCTTCCCACTCTCTCCCTCCCCACCCCTCCCATGGGCACACACCTGCTTCCACCATTGCCCCACAGGAAAGATGAATCTCAGGGACATGTGATACTCTCTCCCTGACAGCAGCTGATTGAATCAGGGCCAACATCTTCCCCCACTATACCAATCAAACATATTCTCTCAATCTGAAGCAACAGACAGACGTTGACGTCAATTTGACTTTCATTCATCCCCCTTTACAGTCAGAATAAATTTCTGCTGCTTGAATCACTAACTTAAATACAATTCCATTGTCATATAGCAAAGAAATAAAGAGGAGGAGAGAAAGAGAGGGAGGGAAAATAAACATACTGAGGGTTTCCATGCATTAAGATAAAAGTACATTAACCCTAGATAGGTTCTCAAACAAAGCGATTCAATACATTCTGACCTACTGGAAGTCGAATCTCCATTATTAGGATCGAATATCTATAGATTCTGAACATATGTATTACAAAACAATTTACTGGTCTTGAAATTTCTAAAATGGTTTCACAGCTTCAATAAAAAAAATTGTATTATATCAGTCAGTCATTATAAAATTATCTATGAATTTTGATATGAATCCAGACAGAAAAAAATGAAATAACTCACTTCCTTTGGGAAATATGGAATAAAACTGAAGGCAATAAAGCCATTTCCAAGAGTATTTAGCTATTTTTAATATAAAAATCCATTAATAGGTAATGATATTGTAGACAACTGAATTCTAGGTGAGCCAACATAATTAATTACAAAAACTATACTCATTTATTCAAAATCATTTATTGAACTCAGCTATATGCCAGGCCCTCTAGTAGGCAATAAGGAATACAGCAATGAACAAAACAGACATAAATCCCTGCCAAATGGAGTTTACATTCTAGAGGGGGAAGAAAAACAAAATTAATAAAATATGCAGCAATGAATATTGCTCATGGCCAACAGGAAAAATGTTCAGAGATCTTAACCAGGCAGTCAAGTTCTGCAGCAGATGGGCCTTGACCACTTTCCTACCCTCCTCTCCCACCAACACCCACACCTCCCCTACTCCAGTTTTGCAAACAGGCTTATCATGACTTCAAAGCCATGTCTCTGAGCTTCTGCTGAGGCTGTTTCTTTTGCCTGAAGTTCTTGTTCTCCTCCTGTGTCTGGTAAATTCGTACTCATCTCAAGAATCTATTTGAGCTTTGTTTCCTCTGAAAAGCCTTTCCTGATTTCCTCAGGTAGAGTTAGGTCTTTTCTCTGAGCCCCATATTGATTTTCCATTCCTCAGGAAAAATATTTATCACACAGTGGTAAAAATGTTTCCTTGTCCGGTTTCTCCTCTTTTTTTTTTAATTTTTTTTTTTTGCGGTACGCGGGCCTCTCACTGTTGTGGCCCCTCTCCCCTTGCGGAGCACAGGCTCCGGGCGCGCAGGCTCAGCGGCCACGGCTCACGGGCCCAGCCACTCCGCGGCATGTGGGATCTTCCCCGACCGGGGCACGAACTCATGTCCCCTGCATCGGCAGGCGGACTCTCAACCACTGCGCCACCAGGGAAGCCCTGGTTTCTCCTCTTGACTGAGAGTTCTTTGTGATTAGAAACAATTTTATTCCTCTTTGTACCCTCAGTGGATAGCAACACTGCCAAGTACATAGTAGTTACTTAGAAGTCTTGGTTGAGTGAATGTTGAACAGATTTTAAATACTGGCGTAAGAACATTCAGCAAAATACTGTCAGAGAGAAGATAAGAAAAGGAGTCCCCAGTGTACTTGTTCCTATATATGTACCATTCTGCATATCGAGTTGTGGCTCACATTCCAAAATCAGACAATCTAACCCAGGCACATCACTTATCTCAGAAGGAAAGATCTCTGAAACCCTTGGTGGTTGAACATGTACATAGCATGAGCTATTTCATACAGCATTAAGACTTAAAATACATTCAAAATTAGCAATGTGAACAACTAAATGGAAGAACTTAAGCAAGTGGTTTTAATTGGAGACATTTAGCAATGTCTGGAGTTATTTTGGGGGTCACAATTTGGCGGATGGAGCTGCTACTAGCACTTAGTGGGTGGAGACCAGGGATGTTGTTAAACATCCCACAAAGTACAGGACAGTTCTCCATTACAAAGAATTATCCAGCCCCAAAGATCGATAGTGCAGAGGTTGAAAAACTCTGACCTAACCCTTCCACCTCAAGAAATTATAATATTTTTCCTCAAGTCACTATAATGACATTGAAAGTTATGATGGGCTCTTATGTAGATATGACTGCTTCCCTAGTCAACTGCTAAGAATGTACAACTTCTAAAAATAATTGTAAAACGTTGTACTCTGAACTGAGAGAAATGTTATCTCAGGGAAAAGGGAAGGGCTGGGCTTTCATGTTCCACATTTGATCAGTAGCAATTTGAACTCTGCTAAAACAATTAGATAATAATAATCATCATACTCGATCTCAGAAACATTTGGATGAATTATTAATAAACATTAATCAAATCATTTTGCTGATAAAATGGATGATTACTTTGGAAAGAACCACTTGGCTACTTAGCAACAAGATTATCAACCTTTGTAACATTTTAGCTACACATACAAGACTAGAGTAGTTTCAAGATAAGGAACTACATCAAAGCAGAACGAGAAAATCTGAAAGTACTCTAAATGATGACACCTAAGGTTAACTAGCCACCCAGACACAGAAATGTGTCACGAATCTGGTGAGGGTGGCAATACTCCAACCCTTGCTACTTTAGTCCAGTGACACAATAGCAATGTGGTACAAAAGCAAATTTCTACTTCTGGCTCCAACTTCTTGCTGACCATATATTTGATTGTCTAGAGGTGATCTTCACTTAGATTTCCCTTTGACAAACAAAATACAACATTTCAAAACCTGAGCGTGTCATCTTCCCATAATAAAATGGAAGCTTCATTATTTTCAATGGCATCACCCAATTTCTGAGCACCTGGACTCAACCCTGTTATCTTACATTTCACTGTGTATATACTTCAGCCTCATCATCCAACAACCCCCTGATCTGTATCATGCACTGTCTTTTGAATTTGGTCCTTTGCCCCATTTATTCCCTTCTATATCTGCTTTTAAACCACTACCTTAATGTGGGTCCTTATCAGTTATGCCTAGATTTCTATAAAAACCTTGGATGGTCTCCCATCTTTATTGTCTCTTTGATCCACTGCTTCACATGCTATTGTAATAACAAGCACCACAAGAATACCAATGACAATTCTAGGCTGCTGTAGTTTAGAGGTTTATAGCTCAGGTTTTGGAGTCAGACTGCCGAGATTACAAGCAGTTAAGTGTATTAAGTCATTTAATCCTTGTGACAACCCAATGAAGCAGCTACTATGATTATCTTCATGTTACAGATGAGAAAACTGAAATGTAGAGGGTGGAAATCACTTGCCCAAGGTCACACATCTAGTAGCACTGAGCCAGGATTTGGTTGCAGTGTGTGGGACTCCACAGGCTGGGCCCTAACCACTGTACTACCCTGCCGATCCTCCAGCCTGTTATTACCCAGGACTTGGTGTGCCCTACACCTATGTCATGAAGCCACTCTCCATATATCTGGATTCTATGAAACCAACTCATTTACTCTTTCTGTGTCACTTTTGCACATAAGGGACTAGTCACCTTTATTTTGTATATGGTAGTGAATTGTTTTGCAATTATCCTCAGGTTACTCCGTATGTTTATATTTTGTCTCTTCACCTAGGATTAAGTGTTTTTGTAGAGCTTAGTTATTCTTCTACATTCTTCCAAAGTGCCTACTCTAACACCCATGAGTACTAAGTGCTTTAAGGCTAACCTTTTAATTACTTACATGAAAATCCTCTACAAATAAAAAACATAATGAATGTAGGTGGATATCTTAATTCTAGATATTATGAATATTAAAATCAAGTTGGAGATTTCCTAAAAGATAATCAAGGCAAGCTAGATTTGGAGACCCTGAAAATAGTAAACTGTTACAGCTTCATCTGTTAATACCAAATACAAGAGCTGAAAAACCAAAGATTTTGTTTCCCCCATTAGTAAAACTGGCCTAGTCATTCCAGAACACTGCCTAGCTTGGGGGTCCACATGACACTGAAATCGCAAGCTAGGTTAGAAGTCAGCAGTGGTAGACAGTTCTTACTCTTTGTACAGCAGCAGCAACATCTGGGTGACAGTCCTAGGGAGAAGAGAGACTAACACCATGCTCCCTCCAGCACCACTATCATCACTGTGGCCACCACTTGGAAATCTTTCATTGGAATAATAGCTGCAGTGAGTCATTATCACAGGTCTTCAGTCTGGCTTGCTCATATTCAGAAAAGGGAAAGAGACAAGAGGCTTAACTCACCAATCAATATAAGCTCAGAGTTGTTCAGTGCAGATCATACTTGTCTGTCTTGTGTACATAGAACAGACCTGACTCAGAGGCACTCAACTTGTTGAATTAATGACTGGCTTCAGAACTTTATATTCTCTTTACATAACAGTAATGATAACAATAATATCTATCATCTATTGGATTGACAGCATAGCATGGTTGTTACAAACCAGCTCTCTGGAATCAGACTCCCTGAATCCACAAACCAGCTGTTTGTCCTTGGGAGAGTTACTTAACTTCTCATACTCCCAGATTCTTTACCTGGAAAGTAGACCTAATAAGAGTAACTACCTTCCAAGGGACTTTTGAAAGGATTAAAGTCGAAAATAATGTTACACGCTTAGTATAGTCTTACACATCTTAAGGACTCTAAAAATTGTAGCTATTTTTGAGTGCCTACTCTGTGTCAGGCATTACAGCAGGGTTTCTCAGTCTTTGTGTGATTGACATTGTGAGCCAGATAATTCTTTTTTGTGGAGGGTGTCCTGTGCATGGCAGGATGCTTAGGCCACCCCTGGTCTCTACCCAGTAGATGCCAGTAGCATCTCCCCAGTCATGATAACCATAACTGGAGAGCAAAATCAGCCCTGGTTGAGAGCCACTGCACGAAACTGAGCTCTCTACAGGTATTTTTCCTGACTCCTCAAAAATACTCTGACAAGGTAGGATGCCAATGGAATCCTCTCTATTTTATAAGTAAGAAAGTGACAGCTCAGACATGTTACCAACTTTCCCAGGGTGACCCAACCTGCCCAGGTTCAGCTGACGCCACAGTCTTGATTGTGTTATGCCTCCCTCAGGTAGGTGATGCTTGTCTTCACGCCTCTCCCTTGGCTTTCGCACCCACAAAGGCAATTCCTATAAGTAGAGGTCGCAGGAGGACCTTCAGAGGATAATAGTGAAGCCAAACCTCACTTCTACAGAGTCATGAGATGATCTCAGGTATCCTCATCTCATTCCATAACTCTTGAACCACAGTATTTCTATGCAGAGCTACAGAGTTTTGGTAAATCCCACCTGAAGTGGGTAAATAAGCAAAAATGGCATTACTCTAAAAACGCACTCAAAAATGTGAATTAAAACTACACAAGGCCCTATTATTAATTCCTTCCTCTTCCTCAGTTCCCCTGTAAAGTCCCTCTCCAAGTAACATGCATGCTTTTCTACTCAGCTTCTCCTTTTTGTTTCTACAAACTCTATCTTATCCCTCGACCTCACTAGACACCAAGCCCAACATGCTTTAATGGCCCTCCCTCTACCACTCCAGTTCATTTAGCACCCTACTGCCAGATCAATCTTCCACAGTGATTAACTCACCAAGTTACTATTCTACTATAAAAGCACTAATAAATCCTTATTTTCTAAAGCATCATTTAAATTTCACTAATTGACATTCAAGTTCCTTGAAATACTCTCTCTCTCTGCCCCTTGCCATGCTGTCTCTCCTCCTCCTGCCAAAATCCTAGGTATCCTACCAATTGGCTGAGGGGAACACTGTTTCTCTGTGCCCAGAGAAATCCTGTGGCTTCCGTGTTTGGCCATACTCCCTCTTCTCTATGCCTGTCAAAATTCTGGCCACTCTTTTAGGCCCAGCTCAGGCTGAAGCCCCTCCATGAAGTATTCTCTGACCATTGCAGCCTCATCAAGACCTTTCTATTTCAAGGTGTTCACAGCCCTGATAGCGGTGAACACCATACCACCTAGCACCTTAATTTAAATCTCTGGTATCTGCTAGAGTTTCATGTTTGCCTAAATGGATTATAATTCTATTGCATGCTGGCACCATATCTCACATTTATGGGCTGTGCTCTGAGAAGATCTTCAGTGAGTCCTTACAAATTGACTCTGTGGAAGCCTTCTGCTGTTGTAGGAATAGAGGTAGTGCTTCACAGACGTGTGCGCTCCTGACCTTATCTTGTCGTCTGGGACTCCACCCTATATGAGGTCACCTCATACGGTTCACTGCCACTTGGAGACAACATTGCCAGCACACCTGCTTTCTGCCAACTCACTTCCAGCCTGAACCCTCTGTTGGCCCTTTGCTTTCAAGATTCCTGGTCTCCTTTTCCTCTCAGCATACCTTGACTTACTTCTGCATCATGGTCTTTGACACTGACTTTCTTCCTTGGGAGTAAACCCCAATCACCATGCTGAAGTTAGCTATTTATGGCCTCTTTACTGGTATCTCTGGAAATGGAAATTATGACTTCATCTAAGCCAATGATTCCCAAACATAACTGAGGCTAAGGTCACTTGAGTGCTTATTAAATATTTTGATTCCTGGGCTCTGCTCCAGACCCACTACCTCAGAATATCCAGGATATGGGTCTAGGAACCAGAATGCTTAATAAGCATCCCAGGTGATTCTCAGGATCAGAAAAGTTGAGGCACTAAGCTACTGGGTAGTACTTTACCAGCTGATCTAATGAGATATTCAGGCCTAGTTGACAATCAGGAATTAGGCATCCTGTCGAAAGAAATCATTGATTTCAAGGGCTTAGCAGCATTCTTCCTTATCAATTTCCATTTTTCCAGCTATTAATATAAGGAAATATGTTCTACTAAATGGACCACTAATGTAGAAACTAACAGTATAACCTTGAAGAAGTCACTTAAGAATTCTGAGCTTCAATTTCTCATTTTTTAAAAATAAATAAATTTATTTATTTTTGGCTGGTTGGGTCTTCATTGCTGTGCGCAGGCTTTTCTCTACTTGCGTTGAGCAGGGGCTACTCTTAGTTGCGGTGTGTGGGCTTCTCATTGCGGTGGCTTCTCTTGTCACAGAGCACGGGCTCTAGGCGTGCGGGCTTCAGTAGCTGTGGTTCATAGTCTCTAGAGCACGGGCTCAGCAGTTGTGGCACACGGGCTTAGATGCTCCACGGCATGTGGAATCTTCCTGGACCAGGGCTCGAACCCATGTCCCCTGCATTGGCAGGCAGACTCTTAACCACTGCACCATCAGGGATGTCCTCAATTTCTCATTTATAGAAAAAGGGAGAGTTGGGCCAGATCAGTAGTTCTTTCATGGATGAACATTAGAATCACTTCAAGTTTTTAGAATACACCATTCCCAGGGAGTCTAATTAAACTGATCCAAGTGATTATGTTGTATAAATGAGGTTAAAATAAAGTGAACTGGGTGATTTTTACGATGCCTTCCAGCTCCGAAATAACTCTTTGATTTAATAACTCTACCATTTTTTAATTCTCATGTCGACTCTAGATGTTTATTTTATGTCATATGAAAAAAACATACATACTGTTTTTTATTCAACTTTTTTTTCAATAACATCTTTGTTAGGTATTTGATGTTCATATAGGAAACAGGCTGAATAATTTTTAAATATCATTATGAGTTATTACTACCATGTAAAAATATTCAGGAGTATAATAAAGTCTTTTAAAATCTGTAGACCCAGACATAAAGAGCAAAAACTCAGCTGTTAATTAAATCAAAGATAGGGATATGCCTATCTGTTCCTTCAGTATTCAAAGTAATATTTATTGCTGAGTGGCTGCTTTCTACCAGCCCCTGTGCAAGTTATTGGGGATACAGCAGTATATGAGAAACAGTCCAAGCCCACATGGAAAGATAAACATTGTGTAAATGTTACAAATGTGATTAGGATCACAGTGGAATACAGAGAGCTACAAGAACGCATAAAGAGTACTTAACTTACTCTGTGCAGGAAAGGCTTATAGGAGGAAGTGGGAGTTAAGGTGAAGCCTGATAAATGAATTGGAATTACTAGTGCATGTTGGGTGAACAGCATGTTGGAAGGAACTGGGGTAGAAAGAGCTTGCAGTGTACTAGAAACAAAAAGAAGACCAAAGAGGCTTGAACTAGTAAGCAAAGGGGAAAGTGGCACAAGTGGAGGGCATGTAAAAGAGTTCAGAATTTATTCTACAATACCCAAGTATGAAAGTTTAGAATTAATTCTAAGAGCCTTGAATATTTTAAACAGGGTGCTGAAGTGATCTGATGTACATATTTGAAAGTCCTTACAGTACTTGGAGTACAGAGATGCCTGAGTGGGTACAGGGAAAACAGGCTACTGGAGTGTAAGACAGACTAAAGTGGTGTGAGCAGAGATGGAGAAAGGTGAATAAATTCAAGATACCCATCTGAGGAGACTCAGAAGGGCTTGGTGATTGATGGGCTGTGGGACAAGGGGTAACTTAATGAGTCAAGGTTTCAGGCTTGAGGAACTGGGTGGGTAACCATAAATTTACAGAGATAAGGAACCCTGGAGGAGGAGGAGGTTCAGTGGAAAACATGGGTTCAGACTGAGACACATTGAGTGTGAAACATCTGTGGGTCAACCAAGAGGGAGTCTTTCTCTTTCTTTCTTTTTTTTTTTCTTTTTGGCCACGCCATGTGCCTTGTGGGATCTTAGTTCCCTGACCAGGGACTAAAACCAGGCCTGGCAGTGAAAGCACCGAGTCCTAACCACTGAACCACCAGGGAATTCCCAACCAAGTGGGGGTCTTGATTAAAGTGGGTCTGAAACTAAAAAGAGAGACCTGAATTAAAGTTGCAAATTGCAAGTTGTCAGCACATAGATGATACCTGAAGTCACCAGAGACGGACGAAATCACCTACTACATGAGGGTTATGGTAGGTGCTAGGGCAATACTAGATTCTTTGCACTCAAGTAACTCACAGTCCAACAAATATAACCACATATGAACAAGGCCTGAATTTTAGTTCAACTGCCATGAAAACTACACCAAAAATCCCTATTATTGGTCATAGTAGGTATACCCCCTTTTTCCTTCTACCCTCTGGAGGTTTATCTCCCAATTCGACCCCAAACTAGAAATTCACCTAAAAGTAGACTAGCCTATACTTTGTTCTAATAAAGTGGACTTCAACAGAGAGGACTTCTTAAATCATTATGCGATATCACTTAAATCTTAAAAATAAAATTTACAAGTTGAAATATATTTACACTAACATCACACCCTTTTAAATATCAGTGAATGTGAAAATCTAGGGAGCAAATTGCAGATTTTGAGCTTGGTCATTCTCATGGTGATGTGAACTCTACAGTTTACAGGGCTATGATCACAAAGCCCAAGGTCTGTTAAGCCTGTGTCACATGAAAATAAGTCCACTGTCTAAGGGGTTCTTGGGACATGGTCTACTTTTAAAATGTACTTTGTAGCTTAAAAGAGCACTGCACCCAACAGCTAAGGCTTCTGTTTGAAAGTTCACTTGATACCAGAAATAATTACCAATAAACCTAATGGAGATTGACATTTCTGAGATTTGAAACTTCTCTGATTATCCTTTTTCCTTCCACCCTTCCTTTCTTTCTTCTTCCACTTCTTCCCTCCCTCTCTTTTTTCCTTTAATCTCCCCTCCCTTCTTTCCTTTTTCTCTCCTTTTTTTTCATTTTCCTTCTTTCCACAAATATTTTCTGCCTCAAAACTTTTATGGAATGAGACAAGGCATACATATATAACCTACACACAACAATGCTAATTGGCTCCTCTGTGCAAGGCACTTTGATAGAACCACAGCATAAATATCAGAAATGGAAGAGACCTCACAGACCATTTTATGCAATTCATCCATCTACAAATCAACGAAGGTAAACTTTCTTGATGTTCCACTGTCGTGCTTAAGAATCATCTTAAAGTTTATTTGGCCATCATGTCACACTTCACACAATAAGGGCAGACACTCTTTTTATTATTTTATTATGTCATCAGGCCTAGGAACCACACTAATCAATACAGTTACTACGTATGTGGAAACTGAGCCCTCAAGTGTGCTGAGTCATAATTGAGATGTGCTGTAAAATACACAATGAATTTTGAAGACACTATGAAGCAAAAGACTGTAATATACCTCATTAATAATAATTATTATGATATCTCATTAATAATAATTATTATTAATACCTCATTAATAATGTTCATACTGATTACACAGTGAAACGATAATATTTTGGAAATACTGAGTTAAATAAAATATATTATTAAAATTAATTTTACCTTATTTCTGTTTACTTGTTTTAACGTGGCTCCTAGAAAATTTTATATTAAATATGTGGCTCACATTTGTGACTCATTTTACAGTTCTATTGAACTGTAAAATGTTCAATATTCTATTGAATATTGTAAAATGTTGTAAAATGAATATTGTAATAAACTGTAAAATGTTCAATATTCTATTGAATATTCTATTGAATATTCTGTTACAGAATAATAGTTGACAGATTAAAAAAATTCCTTCACATACCAAAAACAAGCGGATCACATGTCCTAGAGGGCTGAGAATTTACCAGTCATAGCTCAATAAGACCCAAGAATTTAATGAATTGTCCAAGGTCACATAGTTTATTAGTAGAGATGATACCAGGACCCAGTACTGTTTGCTTATTGATCTTTTATCATAGGATGGTTCAATGAACAAAATTGTAAAATGGTCTTCAATGGCTACAAAACTGATTTCAGTTGAATTCAACAAATATTTGAACGCCTCATAGGTATCGGGCATCGTGGTAGGCAGTAGTGATTGGAGGGTTTAAGTTTTATCACTTGAATGTCTGAGGAACTTCCCTTCAGTTCTAAATGAAAAACAAAATTACTTTCATCATCTTTTTATCATATTCATAACTTAAATATGACTATATCTGTGTGGGCATGTTTTCTTAATTTTCAAATTCTAAACTGAATATTTGATCAGTGTGAAGAAGAAACTATTAAAAATTCCCTAAAATGCAAAAATATGTTAATAAAACTTATTTTGACTACAAGGAATATACATTATAGCCGTCACCAAAATTTTTTTCCTAAAATAGTCTTATTAATTTGGTTATAATTTAGTTAGCTTAAAACTGAAACATACTGAGATGCACTATTATATTCTTTTCTTAAATAGCTAGATTTTAACATCTATTGATTTTATTATATGGTTATGTGGTTTATAAATGCTCATCTGTTACTAAATAGTAAATTTTAGTTTTTCACTATGGGCAACTCATAAATTTTTTTGGTGAATTTAGAGTAATTGCACTTTATCAAGAGTAATTGTTGGTTGTACAGGAATCACTTCACTTGCTTTAAACCTCTGGACACTATTGCTTAATTCCATTTTCTATTAATATCTTGGCTTCATCTATTTGTCACTTAGGTGATTAACAAGTAAACCCATGCTTGTAGCCTTGGAATAAATTCCACTTTGCTATGGTCTTCTTCCAGTTTAACAATGGATTTCATTTGTTAATATTTTAATTAAATATTTGCATATATTCATAAGTTTGGGGAGCTTAATTAGATTTTGGTATTCAACCATGCTAGCTTCATAAATTAGGAGTTTCCCTATAATTTTTTATGAATCAGACTAGTTAAAATACAGGAATTGTCTATTATTTCTAGGTTTAAAAGAAGTCAGTAGTGAAAATCACTCTGGCCTGGTGCCTGTTTAAATAGTATTTCTTCAACAATCTTTTCCATTTCTTCTATACTTATTAGTCTTTTTTCTATTTTCTTCCTTTTCTTGGGTCACTTTTGTTCATTTATATTTCATCAGAAATAGTTTTCTCTAGATTTTCAAATTTATTGCCACTGAATTACAGATTATATTCTCTTAAAAAGTTTTCTTTTGATCTCTTTCATATCTCCATATTCCCTTTCTAATTCCTAAATTTATATCTTTTTTTCCCCTTTTCCTTAATCAGGCTTTTATTAATCTTTTCTGAGAACTCAGCTTTTTACTGTATTTACTTTTTTAAAAAATGTTGCACAATTTCAAATTTTATCTTTATTAAATCTCCGTTCCTACTTGCTTTTGGCTTGTTTTGTTACAAGGCATATCTGTTATTTGTTATTCATTACCTGAGGTCCCTGAGAAATTCTGTTTAATAGGGATGGAAAAATCTTCAGATCCCACAATCATTTCATAATGACCCGACCACTATAAAATTTGTCTCCACTCAAACATCTTTTTCCTTCCTTGCCCCCATGAACACTAGGATCTATCCTCAATCATGCAGGGTTAGCCTCTGGCTACTGGTGATGTTGGAAATGCCCAATGTTAAAATATACAAAACGAAAATGAATTGCAAGGTGATATTACTAACGTTGCAAAGTGATGTTTCATGGATAGCTGGAAAAGCTTTGCTTAAAGAGAAGATCAGCAAGGCTCATTTATATCACAATAGATGATTCAAAAGAGGCTGCTTTGAGTACCAAAATATTGAGTCAACTTTGGGAAAACTGATGAAGCATGAAGTTCTCAAATATGTTTGCAAAATTGGCTGTCTTTGACCATTTTGGGCCAATCAAATGTGAAATGAAAGATGTCAATCAGGCTCTCATAAAATGTCTCATAGAGTGTATTGCTACACTGTGTACATATGTGGGTGTACAGTAGTCAATAATCCTATAAATGATAAAGCAGTATTGTTCATACAAACAAAACATGCCTAGAATCATTAAGGAAATTGTGATATGTCAATCTGGTGCCAGGCATATAAGAAAAACAATAATTATACAAACTATATATGTATACAGACATTGTTGGTACATGAAAAGGCTATATGGAAATAGTTTCATTTTTATTTACTTAATTTTTTTTTTGCGGTACGTGGGCCTCTCACTGTTGTGGCCTCTCCCGTTGCGGAGCACAGGCTCCGGACGCGCAGGCTCAGCAGCCATGGCTCACGGGCCCAGCCGCTCCGCGGCATGTGGGATCTTCCCGGACCGGGGCACGAACCCGTGTCCCCTGCATTGGCAGGCGGACTCTCAACCACTGTGCCACCAGGGAAGCCCTATATGGAAAGTTTCATTTTTAAAAAGGCTGAATACAATAAAATAATAGTAGATAGTAGTGCAAACTATCTACAACTAGTTAATTTATATATTATATGATTGGGTATGCATATATATGTAGAATATGTTGGTTAAAATGTTAATTAACTTACTGTCATCCAAATAAAAGGTAATTAAATGTTCTAAGTGTTAATTAAATGAATAAATTATTCTGTTAAATTTTACACAAAAAATTAATAGAAGCATAGTTCTAACAACATTTTGACAATAACTGAGGGACTATTCAGTGCTAGATTCTTCAGGATATTTTTCATGCTTACAAAAACATCATTAAGTAGGAGTTATTTTTCCAGAGGAGAAAACCTAGGTTTAAAGAGAGTACGAACTTGCCTAAATTCACACAGCAAGAAAGTTTAAAGGGATGTAAGATGCAAATCTAGGTCTTTTTGGTACCACAGCCCCATTCATTTCCTATGCCACATTGCCAAACAGGCTGCTACTTCTGAAGTTACTGCTTTCCCGTCTGTTAATATAAAACTATAATAACATGCTCTTCTCCCAATGGGCACATCCTCCATCCTCCAAAAATATTATGTTTACATTATGACTTTAGTCTTTTTTTTTCCAGAATCTCTGGGAATGCCCAGATACTTCTTATTTTTTATATTATTTTATAATTTTTTCTTCCAGTTTTATTGAGATACAGTTGACATACAGCACTGTATAGGTTTAGGGGGTACAGCATAATGATCTGACTTACATACATCATGAAATGTTTATTATAATAAGTTTAGTGAACATCCATCTCATAGGTACAAAATTAAAGAAATAAAAACAAAATTTGTTTTCTTGTGATGAGAACTCAGGATTTATTTTCTTAACAACTTTCATATGTAACATACAGCAGTTAATTATATTTATCATGTTTTACATTACATCTCTAGTACTTACTTATAACTGGAAATTTGTAACTTTTGACCACCTTCATCCATTCTCCCCTCCCCCCCCCACCCTTCTCTGGTAACCACAAATCTGATCTTTTTCTATGTTTGTTTAGTTTTGAAATAAAACTGACCTAAAACACTATATTAGTTTCTGTTACACAACATAGTGAGTTGGTATTTCTATACATTTCAAAATGATCAGCACAATAAATCTAGTTACGATAAGTCACCATACAAGGATATTACATATAGACTATATATCCCACACTACACATAGCAACATATATGTGATTATTTTAAGTTGCTGATCCCTTACGTTCAAAGGTATTTTAACAAGCCTGCATTTTTTCTCCCCACCCCACGCTTACTGTTTTTTTTTAATTTAATTTTATTTATTTTTTATACAGCAGGTTCTTATTAGTTATCCATTTTATACATATTAGTGTATATATGTCAATCCCAATCTCCCAATTCATCACACCACCACCACCACCTCCCGCCACTTCCCCCCTTGGTGTCCATACGTTTGTTCTCTACATCTGTGTCTCAATTTCTGTCCTGCAAACTGGTTCATCTGTACCATCTTTCTAGGTTCCACATATGTGCATTAATATACGATATTTGTTTTTCTCTTTCTGACTTACTTAACTCTGTATGATAGTCTCTAGATCCATCCACGTCTCTACAAATGACACAATTTTGTTCCTTTTTATGGCTGAGTAATATTCCATTGTATGTATGTACCACACCTTCTATATCCATTCGTCTGTCAGTGGGCATTTAGGTTGTTTCCATGTCCTGGCTATTGTAAATAGTGCGGCAATGCACACTGGGGTGCATGTGTCTTTCTGAATTATGGTTTTCTCTGGGTATATGCCCAGTAGTGGGATTGCTGGGTCATATGGTAGTTCTATTTTTAGTTTTTTAAGGAACCTCCATACTGTTCTCCATAGTGGCTGTATCAATTTACATTCCCACCAACAGTGCAAGAAGGTTCCTTTTTCTCCACACCCTCTCCAGCATTTGTTGTCTGTAGCTTTTCTGATGATGCCCATTCTAACTGGTGTGAGGTGATACCTCATTGTAGTTTTGATTCGCATTTCTCTAATAATTAGTGATGTTGAGCAGCTTTTCATGTACTTCTTAGCCATCTGTATGTCTTCTTTGGAGAAATGTCTATTTAGGTCTTCTGCCCATTTTTGGATTGGGTTGTCTGTTTTTATAATATTGAGCTGCATGAGCTGTTTACATATTTTGGAGATTAATCCTTTGTCCATTGATTCATTTGCAAATATTTTCTCCCATTCTGAGGGTTGCCTTTTCATCTTGTTTGTAGTTTGCTTTGCAAAAGCTGTTAAGTTGAATTAGGTCCCATTTGTTTATTTTTGTTTTTATTTCCATTACTCTAGGATGTGGATCAAGAAAGATCTTGCTGTGATTTATGTCAAAGGGTGGTCTTCCTACCTTTTCCTCTAAGAGGTTTATAGTGGCCGGTCTTATATTTAGGTCTCTAATTCATTTTGAGTTTATTTTTGTGTATGGTGTTAAGGAGTGTTCTAATTTCATTCTTTTACATGTAGCTGTCCAGTTTTCCCATCACCACTTATTGAAGAGGCTGTCCTTTCTCCATTGTATATCCTTGCCTCCTTTGTCATAGATTAGCTGACCATAGGGGTGTGGGTTCATCTCTGGGCTTTCTATCCTGTTCCATTGATCTATACATCTGTATTTGTGCCAGTACCATATTGTTTTGATTACTGTAGCTTTGTGGTATAGTCTGAGGTCAAGGAGTCTGATTCCTCCAGCTCCATTTTTTTCCCTCAAGACCGCTTTGGCTATTCGGGGTCTTTTGTGTCTCCATACAAATTTTAAGATTTTTTGTTCTAGTTCTGTAAACAATGCCATTGGTAATTTGATAGGTATTGCACTGAGTCTGTAGATTCCTTTGGGTAGTATAGTCATTTTCACAATATTGATTCTTCCAATTGAAAAACATGGTATTTCTCTCCATCTCTTTGTATCATCTTTAATTTCTTTCATCAGTGTCTTAGAGTTTTCTGCATACAGGTCTTCTGTCTCACTAGGTATGTTTATTCCTAGGTATTTTATTCTTTTGTTGCAATGGTAAATGGGAGTGTTTCCTTAATTTCTCTTTCAGATTTTTCATCATTAGCGTATAGGAATGCAAGAGATTTCTTGCATTAATTTTGTATCCTGCAACTTCACCAAATTCATTGATTAGCTCTAGTAGTTTTCTGGTAGCATCTTTAGGATTCTCTATGTATAGTATCATGTCATCTGCAAACAGTGACAGTTTTACTTCTTCTTTTCCTATTTGGATTCCTTTTATTTCTTTTTCTTCTCTGATTGCCATGGCTAGGACTTCCAAAACTATGTTGAATAATAGTGGTGAGAATGGACATCCTTGTCCTCTTTCTGATCTTAGAGGAAATGCTTTCAGTTTTTCACCACTGAGAATGATGTTTGCTGTGGGTTTGTCGTATATGGCCTTTATTATGTTGTGGTAGGTTCCTTCTATGCCCACTTTCTGGAGTTTCTATGATATATGGGTGTTGAATTTTGTCAAAATCTTTTCTGCATCTATTGAGATGATCATATGGTTTTTCTTCTTCAATTTGTTAATATGGTGTATCACATTGATTGATTTGCGTATATTGAAGAATCCTTGCATCCCTGGGATAAATCCAACTTGATCATGGTGTATGATCCTTTTAATGTGTTGTTGGATTCTGTTTGTTAGTATTTTGTTGAGTATTTTTGCATCTATAATCATCAGTGATATTGGTCTGTAATTTTCCTTTTTTGTAGTATCTTTGTTTGGTATCAAGGTGATGATGGCCTCATAGAATGAGTTTGGGAGTGTTCCTTCCTCGGCAATTTTTTGGAAGAGTTTGAGAAGGATGGGTGTCAGCTCTTCTCTAAATGTTTGACAGAATTCACCAGTGAAGCCAACTGGTCCTGGACTTTGGTTTGTTGGAAGATTTTTAAGCGCAGTTTCAATTTCATTACTTGTGATTGGTCTGTTCATATTTTCTATTTCTTCCTGGTTCAGTCTTGGAAGGTTATACCTTTCTAAGAATTTGTCCATTTCTTCCAGGTTGTCCTTTTTAGTGGCATGGAGTTGCTTGTAGTAGTCTCTTAGGATGCTTTGTATTTCTGCGGTGTCTGTTGTAACTTCTCCTTTTTCATTTCTATTGTTATTGATTTGAGTCCTCTTCCTCTTTTTCTTGATGAGTCTGGCTAATGGTTTTACAATTTTGTTTATCTTCTCTAAGAACCAGGTTTTAGTTTTATTGATCTTTGCTGTTGTTTTCTTTGTTTCTATTTCATTTATTTCTCCTCTGATCTTTATGATTTCTTTCTTTCTACTAACTTTGGGTTTTGTTTGTTCTTCTTTCTCTAGTTCCTTTAGTTGTAAGGTTAGATTGTTTATTTGAGATGTTTGTTGTTTCTTGAGGTAACAGTGTATTGCTATAAACTTCCCTCTTAGAACTGCTTTTGCTGCATCTCATAGATTTTGGACTGTCGTGTTTTCATTGTCATTTGTCTTTAGGTATTTTTTGATTTCCTCTTTGATTGCTTCAGTGATCTCTTAGTTATTTAGTAACATATTGTTTAGCTTCCATGTGTTTGTGTTTTTTACCTTTTTTTTCCTTGCAGTTGATTTCTAATCTCATAGCATTGTGGTTAGAAAAGATGCTTGATATGATTTCAATTTTCTTAAATTTACTGAGGCTTGATTTGTGACCAAGATGTGATCAATCCTGGAGAATATTCCATGTGCACTTGAGAAGAAAGTGTAATCTGCTGTTTTTGAATGGAATGTCTTACAAATATCTATTAAATCTCTCTGGTCTCTTGTGCCATTTGAAGCTTGTGTTTCCTCAGTAATTTTCTGTTTGGATGGTCTGCCCATTGGTGTAAGTGAGGTGTTAAAGTCCCCCACTATTATTGTGTTAGTGTCGATTTCCTCTTTTATAGCTGTTAGCAGTTGCTTTATGTACTGAGCTACTCCTATGTTGAGTGCATATATATTTACCATTGCTATATCTTCCTCTTGGATTGATACCTTGATCATTATGTAGTGTCCTTCCTTGTCTCTTGTAACATTCTTTAAAGTCTATTTTATGTGATATGAGTATTGCTACTCCATCTTTCTCCTGATTTCCATTTGCATGGAATATCTTTTTCCATTCCCTCATTTTCAGTCTGTATGTGTCCCTAGGTCTGAAGTGGGTCTCTTGTAGATGGCATATATATGGGTGTTGGTTTTGTATCCATTCGGCAAGCCTGTGTCTTTTGGTTGGAGCATTTAATCCATTCAAATGTAAGGTAATTATCAATATGTATGTTCCTATTACCATTTTCTTAATTGTTTTGGGTTTGTTTCTTTTCTTCTCTTGTGTTTCCCACTTAGAGAAGTTCCTTTAGCATTTGTTGTAGAGCTGGTTTGGTGGTGCTGAATTTTCTTAGCTTTTGCTTGTCTGTAAAGCTTTTGATTGCTCCATCGAATCTGAAGGAGAGTCTTGCCAGGTAGAGTAATCTTGGTTACAGCTTCTTCCCTTTCATCACTTTAAATATGTCATGTCACTCCCTTCTGGCTTGTAGAGTTTCTGCTGAGAAATCAGCTGTTAACCTTATGGGAGTTCCCTTTTATGTTATTTGTTGTTTTTCCCTTGCTGCTTTCAATAATTTTTCTTTGTCTTTAATTTTTGCCAATTTGATTACTATGTGTCTCCATGTGTTTCTCCTTGGGTTTATCCTGCCTGGGACTCTCTGCGCTTCCTGGACTTGGGTGGCTATTTCCTTTCCCATGTTAGGGAAGTTTTTGACTATAATCTCTTCAAATATTTTCTGGGGTCCTTTCTCTCTCTCTTCTCCTTCTGGGACCCCTATAATGCAAATGTTGTTGAGTTTAATGTTGTCCCAGAGGTCTCAGGCTGTCTTCATTTCTTTTCATTATTTTTTCTTTATTCTCTTCCCTGGTAGTGAATTACACCATTTTGTCTTCCAGGTCACTTATCCATTCTTCTGCCTCAGTTATTCTGCTATTGATTCCTTCTAGTGTAGTTTTCATTTCAGTTATCATATTGTTCATCTCTGTTTGTTTGTTCTTTAATTCTTCTAGGTCTTTGTTATACATTTCTTGCATCTTCTTGATCTTTGCCTCCATTCTTTTTCTGAGGTCCTGGATCATCTTCATTATCAGTATTCTGAAATCTTTTTCTGGAAGGTTGCCTATCTCCACTTCATTTGGTTGTTTTTCTGGGGGTTTATCTTGTTCCTTCATCTGGTACATAGCCCTCTGCCTTTTCATCTTGTCTTTCTGTGAATGTGGTTTTTGTTCCACAGGCTGCAGGATTGTAGTTCTTCTTGCTTCTGCTATCTGCCCTCTGGTGGATGAGGCTATCTAAGAGGCTTGTGCAAGTTTCCTGATGGGAGGGACTGGTAGTGGGTGGAGCTGATTGTTGCTCTGGTGGGAAAAGCTCAGTAAAACTTTAATCCACTTGTCTGCTGATGGGTGGGGCTGGGTTCCCTCCCTGTTTGTTGTTTGGCCTGAGGCGACCCAACACTGGAGTCTACCTGGGCTCTTTGGTGGGGCTAATGGTGGTCTCTGGGAGGGCTAACTCCAAGGAGTACTTCCCAGAAGTTCTGCTGCCAGTGTCCTTGTCCTCACAGTGAGACACAGCCACACCCTGCCTCTGCAAAAGACCCTCCAACACTAGCAGGTAGGTCTGGTTCAGTCTCCTATGGCGTCACTGCTCCTTCCCCTGGGTCCCGATGCACACACTACTTTGTGTGTGCCCTCCAAGAGTGGAGGCTCTGTCTCCCCCAGTCCTGTTGAAGTCCTACAATCAAATCCCGCATTCAAAGTCTGATTCTCTAGGATTTCCTCCTCCCGTTGCCAGACCCCCACGTTGGGAAGCCTGACGTGGAGCTCAGAACCTTCACTCCAGTGGGTGGACTTCTGTGGTGTAAGTGTTCTCCAGTTTGTGAATCACCCATCCAGCAGTTATGGGATTTGATTATATTGTGATTGCACCCCTCCTACCGTCTCATTGTATTTTCTCCTTTGTCTTTGGATGTGGGGTAACTTTTTTCATGAGTTCCAGTGTCTTCCTGTCAATGATTGTTCAGCAGTTAGTTGTGATTCTGGTGGTCTCACAAGAGGGAGTGAGAACATGTCCTTCTACTCCACCATCTTGAATCAATCTCCCCATGACTTTAGTCTTGCTAATTAGAATACATCATTGGAATGCTTAATTGTATACCCTAATATGGACATTTACAAATAAAAATAAATAATTCCTCCTGAGTAAAATAAAAGACTTGGAGTTTCTTATTCCCTTGAAGCATGCGTTTGAATGAGTCACTGAATTTTTTTTGACCTACAAATTCCTTACCTATAAAACAGCAAAATCATACCCACCTCACAGAATTGCTAGAGATTAAACAAAATGTCATACGTTAAAATACTTATAAACTGAAAATCACCTTACAAATATACTAAGATTAGTATTTTAGTTTCCAGGGTTATTTTATACTGTTTCTGCCAAGATCACTAAAGTTGTCTTATTCCCACAATTCAGCTCTTCAAAATAGCATTGTAACAAGATATAAATACTAAAGACTCTACTTAAAGAAGGGGTATGTGGGATTAAATACATAACACTAAATAAATAATCACCAAAACTAAGATAATTTCTGAATGTAATGTGCTCTCACCTAAACAACTTAAAATTTTTCTGTGACATTTTCCAATTTTTATCCTTTTACGTATACAATTTTCATATAATAGTTTCATTCAACATTATTTTGTATCGCTACACTATTCCATGTGTCTAGATATCTTGTGTACATTATAATGACTGCATAGTGATTCACAGAAATAAAACCTTAAATTAACTAGCCCTGACCTAGAATTTAAAGTATTTTCAGTTTTTTGCAATTAATAATTCTGCTATGAACATTTCTTTACACATAGCTTATTATTTCACTTTTAAATTATATCCTAATCAGAACAGTGGTGTGTCAATACTGTTTAACAACTGCCCTCTGGGCAGGGGTTGGGGGGAGAGGAAGGTAGAGTAGAGAAGCCTCCATTTGTCTCATGTGCCAACTTATGTGGTGTACCTATACCAACCATGGCCGATTTCAAACTCCAATGGGCAAAGATTGAAGCAGAAATCAGGGCAAGAGCAATAATAATCACAAAGCAAAATTTAAGACGTAGCAACAATCTAACAAAATGAACATGAGCCAAAAAAAAAAACCCATGCCCTTTGACCCTTTAATTCTTTTTTTTTAAATTGTGGTATAGTTGATTTACAATATTATATAAATTTTAGGTGTACAACATAGTGATTCACAATTTTTAAAGATTATACACCACTTATAGTTATTATAGAACACTGGCTATATTCCTTGTGCTATACAGTATGTTTGTGGTGACGCTTTAATTCTGTAACTGAAAATTTAGCTTTAGGAAGAGTGGTGGTTGAAACCAGCTTAAACTGGCTAATGATTAAATTTTTAGGACTTTTATAAGCTGGTTGTTAAATATGACCATTATTTTAAATTAATTTGCACAAATTTACAATTAAATAAATATTTTAAACAGAGACAATAAACACTAAAAATTCATCATATCCTAATTTTTTTTACTATATTTTACTATTATCTATGCTCTTTAGCTTTTTATATCTATAGTGTACAACTGCATATTTCTTTCCAACTCTGCATTCAGTGATGTCATGCTGGTCATAAGGAACAAGGTATTAATAACATTTTTTTTAATTTAGTATTTTAAATGTTGAGTTTAAGAATTTAAAGAATTGTCAGTAGAGATATTGAATTTATTATTTTCTAGTGGATTGAGAAAGTGATTATGTAGATAAGAAAGTAAGAAGATGGTAGGTGATTTTCTAGCCTAAGAGAATAGACTCAGAGTCGGGTCTCTGGGAAATAAAATGGTAAAAGAATGGTAATAAGAAATGGGAAATGAAGTGTGACCATAATGTTGTGTTCAGAAAGTAGAATCTGGTTGTTAAATTGGAAGAAGGCTAACCTGGATGTGAAGGTATTTAAAGGTCATAGATTTTTTAATTGTCTGTGATGACTACAGCAGCAAGATGGCAAGGCCTGGGGTTCCCAAACTGTGCCCTAAGGTGCCCTTGGGTGTCAGAGTGAACTCACAGGGGCACCATGGGATATTTTAAATTTTTGAAGGCAACACAGTGATACTGACATCTGTTGGACATGGCTTGAACTGGTTGCTCGAAGTATTCTCAGTTTCAACATTAGATTGAACTATATTTATTTTAACAATGTCATATCTTTGCAAAGATATAGGGTGGCTGCTGAGATAAATAAAAAATACCTCATGAAAATCACTGAGGAACAGTAATGAGGGTGGTGATGTCCAATCTGACCCCAAGGTTTGAGAAGTTATGCAGTGCCCAACAGTCACACACACCCCATTAGTAATTGTGGTTACTTAAGAATAAAATGTAAATGGTATTTTACATTTACATTTATACATATTATTTTTTCAAGCGGCTACTAAGTTATTAAAATGCAAATACTTCTTAAGTTTTTGGACCTGATTACTTAGTAAAAAAGAATTGTTCAGGTTTTTTGTTTGTTTCTTTGTTTCTTTGCTTGTTTTTGACTTTGGGGACCATGAAAATGTTATGGAGACATTCAGGGTACTCTGAACTGAAAAAGTATGGGAATGTCTGGGTTAGGCATCAAACAAATGAAGAAGGAATGAGTGGGATTCTGGGTGCAGAACACCTCAAAACATAGCCATATTAAATGCAGGGGAAAAATGTTGCATTAAACATATAAAAAGGGATTAAAGGTCAGAAATAATGTACATGAACAAGAATAATAAGTAATGATGTATGCAGTACTACTTATAAAAGCAAAGGAATGGAAATAACCCAACAGTCCTGAAATAGAAGGATGACTGAATCACCTAAGGGACAACACATGATGGGGTACTTACTGGGCAGCTGTAAAAGGAAACAAATATGTATTGCTTTACATTATTGTGAAATCATCTCCGGGATATAATATTAGGTAAGAACATCAAAGTGGAGGAAAGTATGTATAGGATGTTATTGTTTATCTAAAAGAAGGGGAAAAGATATGAAAAGTTACATAAACATTTGTTTATAAATAAAATTTAAATATAATTTTTAAAAAGAACTATTATTAGACTTCAAGCTTCCCTTTAGGTTGTAGAAAGCCTGAAAGAAAATCACTCTGCCACTTACCATAACAAAAAAATGAATGATCTGCAAAATCAGAACTTTTCTTGAACACATTGGAGAACTGAGTTCACAGGGCAACAAACTAAGCCGAAACATAAGGAAAGTTAGGATCCCTCAGGGGGAGTCAGGACACATGCACTTCTTACCTGGAACAGACCCCACCAGATGCCATACAAGCCAAGAGGAAAAATTCAGCTAATGTTTTCAATGAATTGCTGCAAAGTGTGAGAGTATACAACATCTGGGAGACCATAAATACAAGGGAAATTTGCAACTACTGGTGCTCACAAGTAAGATGTGAGCAAGCCTTCCTCATGGTGCAGGCCTGGGGGAGGGACAAACTCTGAAAGACACAAAGCTCAAAAAGAAACATATAACTTGAACAGTCCTATAATCTATTAAAGAAATTGAAACAATAGTTTTTAAAAAACTGTCCAACAAATTCCAGGCACAGATTACTTTGCTGGGAAGTTTTACATAACATTAAGAGAAGAAAAAATAATATTTATATAAACTATTACAAAATACAATTAGGCAGGAACACTTCCCAACTGATTTTCTGAACCCAGCACTACCCTGATGCCAAAATCAGAAAACAATACATTGCAACAAAATAAAGCTGCAGACCCGCAGCTCTTATGAACCTAGATGTAAAAATCCTCAAGGAAATATTAGCAAATTGAATCCAAAAAATATTAAGAGGTAATACATCATAACCAAATGGAGTTTATTCCAGGAATATAAGACTGTTTCAACATTCAGAAAGCAATCAAGCTAATTCATCATATCAACAGACTAAAGAGTGTCAGGAAGCTTAGGGAGAGTGAAACCCAGAAGAAAGATCTGAGTATAGTAAAATGCAGTCTGAGTGAAGATTCATGATTGCCACCCCAAATAGTCCAGCAACTCTGTAACCCAGAAGTTCCTGCAAATATTTCAGAGAAGGGACAACGTTTTTGCACCGGATAAACTAAAGGTACACGGGATTGCTTCCTAGTTTAACTGCAGTTAATTCTTCTCCTAAAGGAAAATTTGCGTTTCTGATTTATTTCCCTTTTCAAAGTGCTGTGAGGATAGGGAATTATAATATTATTTCCATACCACCACTCACCAAGAACAGCCCCAGCCAGGCATTATTATAGCACACATTTTCATGTGTCACCTCTAATCCTCACAAACTGGAGAAAGCAAGAAAGCAAGAGAGACAGAGGAAGGAGGGAGGGAGAGAGACAGGAAGGAAGAGAAGGAGGAAGGAAGAGGGGGGGAACTGTTTATTCATAGAAAACTAATTTTCTGCATAGAAAATCCTGAAGTATCTACAAGAAAGTTACTAAAACTAGTAAGTGAGTTTAGTAGGGTCACAAGGCACAAGATCAATCTATAAATCAATCATATTTCTACATACTAGCAATGATAAATAGGAATGTTTGATATATATTCTATATATTCTAAATATATAATATAATTGAGATATTATAAAAATATTCTTTCTAGGTGAAATGTAAGACTGTGTCCTTAGAGATGAACTGGGTCTCCAATTATAGAACAGCTTTTAAAACTCTGATTCCTGGAAAGTTTATTAGTAACTTCTGTTTGAGTATTCTATATACAAGGGTGTCTCAAAGTTAATTTATGTTTCTTCTTTTTATCCTAGCTGTGTTTAAGTAATCCTTTAGGGAGCATCATAACATTCTTATAATGCAGGTGCTTATTATCCTTATTTTGCAGATGAGGTAACTGAGGCATAGAGCTCTTGAAACTTGCTCAAGGTTACACAGTGAATTAGACCTATCTCAGATTTATAAGTTAGGATTTCACATTTTTTAAGACTAGAATTTACTTATCCTGGGGTGTAGAATAATTTTCTAACTACATGGAGGAGGAAACAATGAAATGTTATGGGAGTTTTGTTGCTGCTATTGCATTTTATTTAGTTTATCAGTAGGGATTATATAAACTTTATGATGAGGCCCTTTGGTCAAAAATTCTAATTTTAGAATTAAGAACAGCTAGTCATAAAGAGTAAAGAAAAAAATTTGATACTGTAGAGTTCAGAAGCAGAACTTTAATAAATGGTGTTTGGGATAACTGGACAGTTATCCCAAAAGAATCAAACTGTATTACTTTCTCACACCACATAAGAAAACAAACTCAAAATGGATTAAAGACTTAAATGTAAGACCTGAAACCATAAAACTCTGAGAAGAAAACATAGGCAGTATGCTCCTTGACATCGATCTTAGCAGTATTTTTTTTTGGCTCTGTCTCCTCAGGCAAGGGGAACAAAAGCAGAAAATAAACAAATGGGACTATATCAAACTAAAAATCTTATGCACAGCGAAGAAAACTATCAGTGAAACAAAAAATCTGCTTACAAAATGGGAGAAGACATTTGCAAATGATATATCCAATAAGGGGTTAACATCCAACATATATAAAAAACTCATACAACTCAAAAAAAAAGCAATTAAAAAATGGGCAGAGCAGGGACTTCCTTGGTGGCGCAGTAGTTAAGACTCCGTGCTCCCAAGGCAGGGGGCCCGGCTTTGATCCCTGGTCAGGGAACTAGATCCCACACGTATGTCACAACTAAGAGTTCACATGTCACAACTAAGGAGCCAGTGAGCTGCAACTAAGGAGCCTGTGAGCCACAACTAAGGAGCCCACCTGCCACAACTAAGACCCAGCACAACCAAAATAAATAAATAAATGAATAAATATTATTTTTAAAAATGGGCAGAGGACCTGAGTAGACATTTTTCCAAAAAAGACATACAGATGGCCAACTAACACATGAAAAGATGCTCAACATCACTAATCATCAGGGAAATGCAAATCAAAACTACAATGAGATATCACCTCACACCTTTCAGAATGGCTCTCATCAAAAAGCAACAAATAACAAGTGTTGGCAGGGATGTGGAGAAAAGAGAAACTTCATGCACTGTCAGTGGAAATGTAAATTGGTGCAGCCACTATGGAAAGCAGCATGGAGGTTCCTCAAAAAATTAAAAATAAAACTGCCATATGATTCAGCTTTTCCACTTCTGGGTATTTTCCAAAGAAAACAAAAACACTAATTCGACAAAATGTGCACCCCTATGTTCATTGCAGCATTATTTACGATAGTCAAGATATGGAAGCAGGGCTTCCCTGGTGGCGCAGTAGTTTGGGGTCCGCCTGCCAGTGCAGGGGACATGGGTTCGAGCCCTGGTCCAAGCCCTGGTCCAGGAGGATCCCACATGCCGTGGAGCGGCTAGGCCTGTGCACCGCAACTACTGAGACTGTGCTCTAGAGCCCACCAGCCACAACTACTGAAGCCCGCACGCCTGGAGCCCATGCTCCACAACAAGAGAAGCCACCACAATGAGAAGCCCATGCACCGCGACAAAGAGTAGCCCCCACTCGCCGCAACTGGAGAAAGCCTGTGTGCAGCAACGAAGACCCAATTCAGCCAAAAATAAATTAATTAATTAATAAACTAAAAAATATATATTTAAAAAAACATGAATGGATAAAGAAGATGTGGTATACATACACAATGGAATATTACTCAGCCATAAAAAAGAATGAAATCTTGCCATTTGCAACAACATGGGTGGACCTACAGGGTATTTTGCTAAGTGAAATAAGTCAGAGAAAGAGAAATACTGTATTATCTCATTTATATGTGGAATCTAAACCACAAAACAAACAAACATAACAAAACAGAAACAGACTCATAGACACAGAGAATAAATGGGTGGTTGTCAGGGGGGTGGTTGGTGGGGGGATACAGGAAATAAGGGAGAGAGATTATTAAGAGGTACAAACTTTCAGGTATAAAATAAGTAAGTCATGGGGATGCAATGAGCAGCATAGGAACGTAGTCAACAATATAGTAATACCTTTGTGTGGTGACAGGTGGTAACTAGACTTGTCACGGCGATCACTTCATAATACATGAAAATATCGAATCACTATATTATATACCCAAGACTAGTATGGTATTGTAAGTCAATTATACTTCAATTTAAAAAGAGAGAGAAAAAGGAAAACAGAGCTTATCACTCTAATAAAGGTCTATAAAATATTACACCAGCTTCAGATAGCTGATTTCAGGTATACTTGGTTCCCAGTAAGGACACCACTTTCCCACTGGTTCCTTTGTTGTTCTTCTCTTAACATGTAACCTTCTTCAAATATCACAAGGGATATAATATTTTAGTTACTATGCTTAGAAAATTCATAAATATTTTGTTTTTTAAAAACAACAAAATTTATTAATAAAATAATTCCTTAACTGAATAGATGAAAAAATGGTTCAGAGTCTTGTGGTCTTATGATAGAAATTTTATTCCTAGATAAAAGTTTAAATAGTTTTAATTAAAGTTTAACTTTAATTAAACCATGTATCTTGAGGAAGAAAACCCAATCATAGGTTTAAAGTCATGGAGAACTCTTTACCTAGTTAAGTTTTGTTTTCATTTACCTGACTCTAAGTAAAAGTCATAATTATAGCAGTAGTATAATTTCCAGTTGTTTTTTTTTGGCCACACCCTGCGGCATGTGGGATCTTAGTTCCTAGACCAGGGATTGAACCCGTGTTCCCTACAGTGGAAACGTGGAGTCTTAACCACTGGACTGCCAGGAAAGTCCCAATTTCCAGTTTCTTTTTTTAACAAAATAGTCTCCCAAGAGTTTTAACTTCCTGACATTCCTCTTACTCTTTCATTTCCTCCCTCTTCCTCTGCCCTGTACAATATTCTTTCTTCTGCAAAAGCCATCCACGAACCTTCTTTCAAGAGGCCTCAATCACACAAACCTACATTGATAACATTAAACCAGCAGTGGGTTTGGCTTTGGTCACCCAGAATTTAATCTCAGCCTTCCTTGGACACTCAACTTCCATTATAAAATCATCAAGAGGTTCAGACACATATCTGTGTGCTGTTTTGTTTTGTTTCACTAGGGCAAGCCAATAACTACTCTATAGCAATGCTTTTAACACCAGAACCACGGAACCTACAGGCAAATAAATGCAGGTAAACTGAACAAACTTGCTTGTTTACACTGTGCTAATACTTGCAGTATTTTCCTGACTAGTGCTTCACAAAGGAAGAAAAAATACAAAGGCAAAGTTACGTTGTTGCCATAAACAGATTTTGCTTAACAGTTTTGTAAGAGTGAAAATCAGAGTGGAGTCAAAGTACCCAGCTATGTTGAAGAATTCTGCATTATAATGAGGGCATTCTATAAAGAAAAACATTACCTGAATGTATAAATATTTATCATTGATACATCATTTAGACTTCGTTTTTGTTGATTCACTCAGGTGGACACATTTCTGCACATTTTAAAAGCATCGAAATGCAAATTTGGTAACAGTAAAGGCCTAATCACTATTTGCAACTCTTCTGACATTAAAAATTTCATAACTCTTTTATTTAACTGACTCAGTCATTCACTGCGATCTAACTCACAGAGATGGCTACGTTTAATTTTGCTTCTTCAATAATGTAGACCAGGGACTTCCCTGGTGGTGCAGCGGTTAAGATTCTGCACTCCCAGTGCAGGGGGCCTGGGTTTGATCCCTAGCCAGGGAACTAGATCCCACATGCATGCCGCAACTAAGAGTTCGCATACCACAACAAAGGAGCCGGAGAGCCACGACTAAGACCTGGCACAACCAAAATAAAAATAAATAAAATAAAATAAAAAACTAAAATGTAAAAAAATAATAATAATAAATAATGTAGACCAAGACTTTTTAAACGTGTCCTTAACCTTTGGGAAAGTAGATGGACTACGGCAACTGCATGGCAGAAGTTATAGAAGCTGCTAATTTTGATCAACCTTTTACATAGTTGTTGGGCATGTAAAGATACACTAGGCAGGGCAGCATATGAAGCATCTTTCACTGGTGTCATTCACGAGCCACAATGGGCACTACATTGTAAGACAGACCCACCAACAATGAAGCCTTCAAATCCAGTTGGTATAAGAGCGGGTTTGAGACTAGGGTGCGGTATATGAGGCACCTAGGGTGGAAAATTTAGAGAGGCACTCACTTGCAGCACCCTGAGAATGACTGCCTCTTTAAATTTTGCACTCTATGTCCTCATTTACCTCATCCTAATCCCTACCCTGCAGAAAAGCGCCAAAGTGATGTTGTCTGTACGAGCCAGGAGCACCACATTCTGATCTCCACATTCCACAGCCGAAGCGAAACTTCATAACCAATCTTATGTCAGGTAGTAAAGGTTTACTCATCCCCAGCCCAGTGCCTGGAGACTCAGCTATTTCCCTTGAGGGACCAAGATCAACCTGATGCATTCACTTCCGTACTAGAACTAAGTCGCTGCGTCCCGCCAATGCCTGGGTGATAGAGACCCCATGGTCCCCCTTTCAGATCCTAGAGGCTGCTTACAAATATCTCTGGCCAACATCTTCTGACAGAATTCCCGGTGCAAATTACCTGCTTAGATTGCAATATTACCTTGCCCTTGATTTCACCTCCTTGTGATTTGGTCCTAGAGGCCGTCCCTCTTCCCATCCCACGTGATTCCCAGTGCCTTCGTCTGCTCCTTGAGACTGCTCTTTGGCCTGCTAGTCCAGGCTTCTTAGAGTCTGTGGCTCAGTCTGTCTCTTTTCGATTGGCTCCCAGTTATTTCTGTCCCCATCAGAGTTAACAGAACCATCCAAATACTGTGACAACCGAAAGTGCCTCCACATAATTTCGAAAGCCTCAGCTGGGGACAGTCCTAGCCCAGCTGAGAATCACTGGAAGTAGAAGAGAGGGTATATCTTTAATGAGAAATGAGTCAAGCATTTCAGAGCCTGGCTCTTTCCATTCCATTGGTTCATAAACCTTGCTTGTGTTAAAATCATCTGGGGGAACTTCTGATTTATTTATTTAACACACACTTAGATACTGCTGACTATGTGGCTGAAACTGTTAAAAAAAACACTCTACAAATATTAACTCATTTAATCCTCACAACAACCCTTTGAGCTAGGCACCATTATTGCTCTCATTTTACAGATTAGGAAACGGGCTTGAGAAGTTTAATGACTTACCCAAAGTCACACACCTAACATATGTAGAAGCCAAAATTCAAACCAGACATTCTGGTTATAGGGTAAATGGTAAGCACTTAGTTATGCAGCAGACAACCATGTCCCATCCACAAAGATTTGATTTAGTAAATCTGTGAAAAGGACTGAGAAATCAGTATGTAACTGAACAAGTTTTTCAGACGCTTTTATATAGTAAGAATGTCACCCTTCTACTAACTGTTATTTGGGGACCACAGCACTGTTCCACACCTTATTTGGGAGAGACCAGACGGAGACTGACTTATGTGGCTAGAAATAAATCTGTGTTAGATTACATTGAGTAAGCAAGGAAAAACAATGTTTGGGATATTATTTCTTCAAAACCTTAGAAGCCAAGCTAATAATACACATCACTTTTACAAAATGGTCAATATTGAACTATGTATTATTAAACAGAATGAAATATGTTAAGAATGTAGCATCAGAGGAAGAGTATAAATAGCATTAATAAATATGAAATTATTCTATGAAGTAGGACACACAACGGCAATGGACTTAACTGAAAGATGCATGAAAGAAGGAAGAACAGCCTAGCTATTCGTATCCTGGGCTCCAGACAGGCAGCCCTAAACCAGTCAGGCAAGACAAATGATACCAAGTAACCCTAAAGTGTGACTTTAAGCAACACAGAAGTTACAGCAACTGAGGGGGGAAGATAGAAGTAACTGGATAAAAATGACAAAAACAAGACAAAATATGAAAGAACTTTGAAAACGTTTTATCACCATACTAGTATGATTATCACTGTATTGTTTAATATTATGTCATCTTGGGTGGCCTCAATAAATAAAGAGAAACATCAGAACCACAGCAGAGCAATAAGCAGCAGCTCTCCCAACACCACCCCTCCCAAAGCGGGGTGAACAACTGTAGACCAATCAGCAGTGTTTCTGGTTACTCAGTAGGGAAACAATTGTGGGTCAGAGTCAACTCAAGGATTAACCAGAGCTCCCACTCTGCCAGACACTGCCATAGAAGGTAAGGTACAAAGAAGCCTAATACACTGGGAAGTTCATTCTCTTTAGCTTTACAGATAAGCCTCCCCATCACCTCCAAACACTAGTTAAGATGACATCCTATGTGTCAGTGTTAGGAAAGGCATGTTCCTAGGTTCCCACCAGATCAATTGTAGTGAATCCTAAAGGTTTTGGAAAATGGAGCCAGGAGGTGGGTTAAGAGAATGCCAAATTTTAGTTTTTAATTAACATAAAATTTGGCAGTAACGTTTTTAAAAAATAATTATCTTGTGAATAGGACTTCAAAACTGAATGTACTTTGCCAAAATTTTAGCATATTTCAAAATTTCCTTTCGGGGCCTGGTATTACAAACCAAGGCAAATAAGATCCACTTTCATCAAACCTTCTCCAACTTGCTATACTTCCTCAAGTTTTTGTCTTTCACTGTGCTCTTTCATATTCTGAATAAAGTGACACTTTAGGACTCTTTTTTTCCTTTCACAACAAGACTCATTCCATTACCTTACATGCTCTCTTATTCCTGCCCTTAATGTGGTCATATTAATTATAACTTTTAACCAATTTAATAAGTTCTGTTTCATAGGAAAACTGGAGGTAGATTATCGAGAACTATCATATGCAAGCATTTTAGCAGATGAATAAAGCTTATAAGTCCACATAACACAAGTCTCTACAGCCACACACATTCATTTCACACCTTCTGAAAGTGGCAAAAATGAACATGTATATTAACATGACCCAAAAGGATAGCCATTCTATAGCATACAAAAGCAAGAAGCATATAAACTTAAAATTATGCTTTTATTAATCACTGTTTCAGTATTCAACTTTTAAAATAACCTAGTTATCTAATGATTAATTAATAATTTAATATTATCTTAGGGTTTTAAGTTACCTAAGGATTTTGGAATTATATTTAAATTTAGAGTATAAAACATAATTACTGTTGAGATAAAAAGTTTGTCTTAATAAGTTATCTTAGTGAACACAAATTAACATTTTTCATAAACTTAAATATTTTCTAGCAATAATGCTAGTTTATTTAATGAGTAAATCAATATAAGTAGTTTAGGAAGTTCAAATTAGCTAATCTCTTCATGAGAAAACAAATCTACATGTTATTCTTAAAATGTGTATTTATTTTACTTAACATTGATAAATCAGAGAAAAGACATATAATTGCCTTCTTTTCTTAAACCAAAATTATTAATCCAGGCTGATTTCTCCAAAGACTCACCTTAATTATATAAACTTGGATTCTTCAAATGTTTCTAAGCTAGCAGTTTTTGTAAGAAGGACTTCTTTGTTTTTTAAGTTTAGCACACTTAAAGCATTAGAAATTCTGGGCATTTTTTTTTTTAATTTGGGGGATTTATGCAAGTGCATATGTACGTCTGTAGACCAATCAGAACAAAGTTCCTTTAATTTAAGAGGCATTACAATGGAATTTATTAATACCCTACAGAGTAGGAAAACATTTTACTTTTACTAAGCAAAATATAAAGGCTGTTATAAATTATAGACACAGACACCTAGAAAGCTTATAGCTTCAGCTTTACAACCTCAACCCCAGGTTGAAAGTAAACACAGACACACAAAAATTCACCAGTTCAGATCTCAAAAAGCTATTCTTCCCAGTGGGCACAACATTCTTAATCAATCTGAGCTCACAAAGGACAAATGAAAAGACTAAAAACCTGGATTCTTTGTCATCTCACTTCTAATAAAGACTAGATAGCCATCATTCAACAGGTATCACCAAATGGTTAGGCCGTAAAACCAAATTCTCAATCATTGCTACCAATGCAGAATAACTTAGCTATGCATAAATCAGAAACAAAAACAAATATTTTTTAAAAAATCAGTAAAAAGGAAAAACAGTGGTTAGTTCTATAACTGCTTTGGATTTACTCTAAGAGACAATAAAAGATATTCCTGGGTTTAAACAACCCATGAGGTACGCTTCCTTAGCCATAAAGTTTGGCTCCATCACATGAGTTCACTTGAGCATCTCTGTGGAAACTTGAGATTTCCTACGTTAAAGTATAATTTTCAAAAACAGAAAACCATGTCTCCTGTGCAAATATAAAATGAACATTTGTCAAAGTTTTATTCAACTCATTAATTAATGAGCGAACAAGTAAGATGCTAAAACCAATTCTAAGAGTACATGAGAAAGTAGACATATATTCATTTTAAAAATTAGGGTAGGATTGCAGAGCTAGATGCAAAACTGTTTAATATCTTACAGAACAATAAGTCACAATGTGTCGGGTTATCTGGTGTATCAGATACAAATTATTGCATATCAGCCAGACAAAAATCTACCTGTTACCCCCCCCACCCCCGCCCCTACAGAATTATAAAATAGCCCAGTCAACATAAAGTCAAGCTCAGCAAAGCTATGAAAGAACACCTTGGTAAATTCTTGCCTATTTCCAAGTTTTGGATAATTTTTCTCATAGGAGTGAGATATTGCAAATATTGCATGGGACATACTTATACTAAAAATTTATTCATTTATCTGCATTTTTTTTTTTTTTTTTTTTTTTTGCGGTACACGGGCCTCCCAATGCCTTGGCCTCTCCCGTTGCGGAGCACAGGCTCCGGACGCGCAGGCTCAGCGGCCATGGCTCACGGGCCCAGCCGCTCCGCAGCATGTGGGATCTTCCCGTACCGGGGAACAAACCCGTGTCCCCTGCACCGGCAGGCGGACTCTCAACCACTGCGCCACCAGGGAAGCCCTACAATTCATTTTTAACTGGGAATCCAGTATTTATCTTTTAATCCTAATAACAAGTTAACAAAAACTTTACCTAGTCTGCACAGTTCCATTGCCAACAACGTAGCTCTTAAATTTGTGCCTGGCTTCATATTCTTGCCTAGATAATAAATATTAAGCAGTATTTCTACAGCGCTTCTATTCTTTATATTTACCACTGGGGGGCGCATATAACTCACAGTCTACCGGATGCCACGTGGTGAAGAGCGTTTCAACACCCCATCCACTAGGGGAACGTTCAGGAACCTCTCAGATTTCACAACTAGGCTCTGGTAACGTGCTCACTAATCATTTGTGCGCACGCGTACAACTGCTCCCAGGCCCGATCCGAACTGCGCAGGCGTAAGAGAGTGAGCGCGCAGGCGTAAGAGAGTGAGCGCGCAGGCGTGAGAGTGAGCGCGCAGGCGTAAGAGTGAGCGCGCAGGCGTAAGAGTGAGCGCGCAGACGCCATTGGTAGGACTCACGGAAAAGGGAAAGGGAGGGGATGGAGCCGCTGGGAGCTCAGACATTTTGGGACTCTGGACTGGAAGCGGCTAGAACGCTCTCCGGGCTGAGCATCCTGCATATTTGACGCTCCGTGGAGATGCCTAGCCGAGGTGCGCGACCCGAGGACGGCTCCGGGCTGGTCCCTACCGACAACTCGACCCAGCACAAGGAAGATCTTAGCAGCAAGGTGAGTGTGGGACAAGGTGACAAGGCCCCCAGGCTCGGGACGGGGCGCCGCTCCCCCCCCCAGAGAAGATCCACGGCGGCCGCGTGGTCCGGTCTCGGCTTTGTCCCGCTGCTTTGACAGCTACAGTTAAAGGGAGACCTTGAAACTTGCCCCAATATTAGACCCATGTGGCAGTAGGGCGGGGGTTTAGTTTTTTGTTTTTAAAATTATGATTTTTTTTAAGTTTTATTTTAAAAATTATCGTACAGTAAAATTTGACCCCTTTTCCTTTTCTCTAAGTTTAACACATGTGTGAATTTGTGTGACCACCACCACAATTGGGATACAGAATAGTTCCATGACCCCAAAAGTCTCCCTTTATAGCCGTGCTCTCCCCAACCCAGAACCTCGGGCAACCCCTGATCTGCTCTGCATCACGATAGTTTTATCCTTTCCAGAACATCATGTAGATGAAATCATGGCGTATGCGTCTCTTACTCAGCATAATGTCTTTGAGATTCATAATTGCTTTTTTCTTTAAAAAAAAGAAAAGGTACAAAGTTTATCATTAGAGATATAGCACAACAACAAGTGGGAGACCACACAGAGAAACGGTTTAGTTAACATAGAGGCAAGGCAGAGATGCACACCCGGAGAGCAAGGGTGTGGATGTCCCCCCGAAATGAGGAGGAGCGCAGTAAAGAGGTGGTGAAGTCGTTTATATAGGGCAGTTCTTCCAGGTCTTTGTTTACCTTTGGCCCATTGTCTGGTTTCTTTTTCCACACCTGCCCTGCCCTAGGATCCTCCCCAACATGCGTGTGCAACTTTTTTCCAAGGTGGATTACAGCCCAGAGGCCTATGGGACGGCCATCACATATTATGGGGTGGTGCCCCCTCCCTTTTGACCCCCAAGGAGCCTTTCTGCGCATGTGCAATGTTTCCCTTGCCCCAAGGATGGGAAATGTATGACCTCTTGATCTTTTCACAGGGTTTAGTCCCGCTCTGTCCCTGCCATAAAAATGTCCATTGTCCAGTTATTTACTCTATTTCTGTTGCTGGTTTTTATATCGAGGTGCAGATCTCGAAATATAGACAAGAGTCCGGTCATAAATATGTAGTCCTGGAGCCCGTTTGTCTCTTGCTTCAGGAAATGTAACCAGGGAGCTGGTAATTAAGTCCGGTCTGAAGCCCATCTTCTTCTCACTCCAGGAAGTGTGAACAGGAGGCCAGTTGTAAATGTCTAGCCTGGAGCCCATCTATCTCCTGCCTCAAATTCCCCCTGAGAGATGTGAACCCCAATACATCTGTATTGGGAGGTTGAAGGGCAAAGGTCTGTCTTCTGCAGCTTCTTCATCTGACAGGGGGCTCGTAGACCCTACCTAGTTGGGGTCACAGAGCTCTCGTCCTGTCTCATTAAGGGGCCCATTGACTTCTGTTGGTTTTCCAAGGAGTGGCTGGAATCTGCATCACTGTCATCTTGTCTGGGACACCGTTGTGTCCTTAGAAGGAACAAACTAGACAAGTAGATTAATAAAAGGCAGGGGCCAAAGATCAGTAAAAGAATTATTGTAACCAGGGGCCCAAGCAGGAGTAAGAACCAGGTTACATTTGATAGCATTACCTTAACTGTAGTCCAGATAGTGTCAGCGCTTGGGTTACCCTGTCCAAAGGAACGAAGCCATTGAGCACGGTCATATAACTTTTTGATGTCTTTTTCTACTAACCCAGTGTTATTGACGTAGGTGTGACAGACCTAGTTAGTAGTTGGAGGAGTGAGAACCTGAACGTTAATAGACAAAATAGATCTCATTTCTTTTCAGGAGATAAAGCCTGAAACCCAATCTGGACCTGACGCTTTGGGGTGACTTGTAGCCAGGTAGCCAGTTGTCTAGTTTCATTTAAGTAGGTTTTAACTTTTAAGGTGGTATTAACACATAGATAACAGGTGCTATTGGTCTGAAAATTTTCTCCTTAATAGCCAAAGCAGGTGTTACCATTAATGATGTTAGCGTTTTCCTGGGTATGAGAAGATGTAAGAATTTGGGCTCATAAAATCTTTTTCTGAAAATATCTGTCTATCTGAAGGGCTGTCCTACCAGTTTTTCCCAGAGCACAGAGTGCCTCATTTCTTTTTCTTTTTTAAAAAATATTTATTTATTTATTTTTGGCTGTGTTGGGTCTTCGTTGCTGCGCGTGGGCTTTCTCTAGTTGCAGCGAGCAGGGGCTACTCTTCGTTGTGGTGCGCAGGCTTCTCACTGCAGTGGCTTCTCTTGTTGCGGAACATGGGCTCTAGGCTCCCGGGCTTCAGTAGTTGCAGCACGCAGGCTCAGTAGTTGTGGCTTATGGGCTCTAGAGTGCAGGCTTAGTAGTTGTAGAGCATGGGCTTAGTTGCTACGCAGCATGTGGGATCTTCCCGGACCAGGGGTTGAACCCGTGTCCCCTGCATTGGCAAGCGGATTCTTAACCACTGCGCCACCAGGGAAGTCCCCCAGAGTGCCTCATTTCTGATCTCCACCCTGAACTTCTTTCAGGAGGTGTTGAAGGTCAACAGCTGCAGTGGCCATGATTTAGTCCTTGTAGAGGTAGCTGGCAAGGGTCAGTTACCAGTCGGCAGGGCCCCTTCATGGTCATAAGTTTAACTATGGTTTGGGGGGCATTTCATGACTATTTCGTCCCACAATGCTAGGAATGCTCGTTCCCGGGTCTGACAAAGATTTCGTTGACAGGCCACTCAATGTGGTGTTACTGGACTAGGCCCTGTTAACAGTAGCCAAAAACCTCTGGACCACCTGTCTTACTAATCCCTTATGGTCCAGGTAAATATTCCCTCTTGTTGCTTCTTCGCATATTTAGAGTTACAGTATTAAAATCATTGATCTTATATGGAACTATGTATCATCATTTTATCAGAGGCTCAGTCACACATTTGGTAATGTAATAAGCAACAATTTTGTAAAACAGGCAATATAGAAAACAATATAACTAGCAGTACTAGTAAGGTCATAAGTAAGAATTTAAGTCAAGAACTTCCATTAGGTGTTGCCCAGTATATACCCAGGTTATCTGACTTAGTCTGTTCTGTACCAATCCTTATCTTTCAGGGAAATTATATATTGGCATTGTTCATAAGGCATTTGCCCCAATTTTTTAGCGTAACTAGACTGATTATCCTTAGTATGATTTAATTGTTCCCAGCATAGAGGAGCTGATAATGCTGCTGGGAACCTAAGAGTTTCCAATCTTAGGAGGGAGCAGGTAGAGAGAAAGATAAATGTTTTAATTTTACCCACAGGTGTAAATTACCAAATTGTTGTAAACGATAAATAACTTGAGGAGAAGAGCTTCATTATATCTTCAACTCCCAGGTTTCAGCACCATCTGATCTCGGAGAGGCAGCAGTGAGTGATGGCATGAAGCAAGATCTTAATTCCCTGCCCAGGAATTGAACCTGGGTAGCCTGGATGAAAACCAGGAATCCTGACCACCACAATCCCTGGCTCTTGCCCCCAGTGAAAAATGCGTTTCTCACGGAGGCAAAACTGTAAAAATAGGTACAAAGTTTATTATTAGAGACATAGCACAACAAGTGGGAGAGCACACAGAGCAAGTTTGTTTAGTTAAGATAGAAGCAAGGCAGAGATGCACACCCAGAGAGAAAGGGTGTGGGCATCCTCCCTAAGGAGGAGGAGCCTGGTTTGGTTTTTTTCTATGTACTCTTTTAATACTTTCAGAAGTACTGCTCACCTTAGATCTGCTGCCTGTATTCTCTGTCTCAGAAAATGTCACCACCATCCATCCAGTTGTCCATGCCAGTAACGTGGGAGCCAACCTTTATGTACATCAGGAAGTCCTATCAGTTTTATTTTAGAGTCCCATCTGAAATATGTGCCTTTATCACCATGTACATACACTCTTAACCATCCTAAACCAGCCACTTTCATCTACCGTGGGGAATCCTGCAAAGGTTTCCTAACTGGCCTCTCCTCATCCATTGTTACCTTCTTCCAGTGTGTCCTTCACTTTAGCCAGAGCTGCGTTCTGATTATCACTGTTCTGCCCCTCCCTCGCAAAAGGGAGCCAGTATAATATAAATCTTAACTGCCATAAGCAGGAAAAAAAAAAAAAAAAACTTTAAAAATAAATTTGAGATGAGGATGGCTATAGCCTTTGAGGTAATAGAGGTCCTAGATAATACTTTGGTTCTGTCCCAAACTGACAGTGGCATCTTGGGCAAGTCTCTAATCCCTCTATCACAGTTTCCTTGTCTGAAGTACTAAAGTATACCTGCCATTCCTAAAATGAATGGGAAAGTGCTGTTCAAACATAAGCCTCCAGGAGGTTGTACAAATTCAATCTTGGAATTCAACTCAATCTCTAGTCAGTTACTACAGTGACTGTCAGCTGGAGAGCAGAAGGGTACACATCTGTGAGGAATGAATTTTCAAACCACACACAGCCCACTCTGATTACTACCATAGCATGCCACTTATACTGATGTATGACAGATCCGTGAGGCTTCCGAGGTAGGTCAAAATTATAAAATATGCTTTTAGAGGCTCTAGTGATACTATATAATCAGTCATGTTCACAATATAGCTACCTTTACTGAAAAGAGTTTAAAAGAAACTTAGTTGAGCCCTCTTCTACTAATAAAAAGTGAGACCTAGTTCAACAGTGCCAGCCTTGTGCTAACCTTTGAGATGTAAAGCAAAGATGGAAAGTGATGGGTTGTGCTACCCCAGGTAGGGCACTTACTGCTACTTCCTTCCTCTGAATGTCTGGCTGTACCATTTAGTACATAAATCATGAAAAGTATGGGAATGGGGCCGGGGGAGGGGGAGTAACCCACTCTTCATTCCATTTGGTATTTTTTTTTAAAGCTAAAATATAATTTAAAAGAAATCATTGAAAAATTGGTATTACTTTTGGGTTTTGGTGCATACTGTCTTTTTTTTTTTTTTTTTTTGGTACGTTCTCTATTTTAAATAAACGACGTAAATCTTACTTAGTAACTATGGCTCTTCCCTGAATATGAATGCTGGTTACCAATACCCTGTCTGGGCAGTGAGCCGTCTAACACTTTGTAAGTCTAATCACTGTTTCTTCCCTCAGCTTTCCCCCACCTGTACTTCCGCACAGCCGCTGTTGAAAAGAATCTATATATTTACAGACTGCCCATTTGGACAATCAATACTTATCCCATATCTTTAATTTTAAAGAGTCCTCACTGAGCATACTTTGATAACCTCTGATTTAAGAATGTTTTCTTATTTTAATAGATTAAAGAACAAAAAATTGTTGTGGATGAACTTTCTAACCTGAAGAAGAACAGGGTGAGTTATTAGAGTTATTCCAAACAGTATGTGGGAGCGTTTGATTATATCTTATTAACTATATACAAAAGTTATAAGAACTACATATAAGATTTATATTATATTAAAATTTACAAGGTTTCAGTATCTTTTTAGTTAAATTGCAAAAGTGAAGTGTCCGTGATTTTTTAATATATATCATATATAGTTATATACATATTAACCATAGCTGTTGATAATCTTTTCCCCATCATATGCAATTGACATTACCTTTGAACCAAATGATATTAATTGTACTATGTTATCTTGCAGCCATAGTCACTAATGGTATTTATTTTATACTTGAATTGGTGTTTTCTTTTGAAATAAATGAACTTTAAATCTATTGAGAAGAGTAGAAACTATTCAAGTGAGTGTGAATAATTGTTTAAAAAAAAAAAAAAGATAAATGCTTCCCCTTCCTTCCCCCCCACCCCAGGTTTTTTACTCAAAGCTTCCAAATCTTTAACATGGTTATTTAACTCCATTTCCATTAATGTATTCACAAACAAGCAAGCTACTGTTTCATGGGTCATTTTATACTGCCAAAACATATTTTAAAGTTAAATGATTTGAGCCCTTTAAAGCATTGTAGAGATTACTTGGTAACTGACATGTTAGACATTTCTGATACAGGTACGGTACAATTGATACAAACTTTCTAGAGGGCAAATTGGCATAATGTATCAAAGTTTTAAAGCTATGTAACACTTTGATCCAGCTGTTCTATTTATAGGAATTGATACCTAGGAAAGTATCATGAGAGTGCAAAAAAATTTAGGTACAAAGACATTCATCTCAACGTTGATTTATAATGGTGAAAAGTTGGTAACACTTAAATGACCAAATAAACTGAAATATTACTAAAGAAAAATGGTATTATAGTATATGCAGAGAAGAAAGAGTTTTACCTCAGTGTTAATGGTAGCAATTTCTAGATAGTTGGATAATGGGTGAGTTCTGTTTGTTTATCTGTATTTGCTAAGGTATTGTTCTGAACATGTTACTGAAGTTCAAGAATAAGCAATAATAGGGTTCAGAGTTTTGACATCTACTTTTTAGAATAAATCATGATATTAGCCTAAATTATGTTTTGCAGAAAGTATATAGGCAGCAACAGAACAGCGACATATTCTTTCTTGCAGACCGAACAGAAATGCTTTCTGAAAGCAAAAGTAAGTTTTTTTGGTACATTATATAGAAACACACAGAAATTCTTTTGTGGGCTTTCTGTAGAAATTCATGATGGTGCCTAAATTATACTGTCTACATCTGAATGTTTAAACATATATCTACATCTGAATGTTTAAACATATATCTAAAGATGGGATGGTGGTATACCTGTTAATAAAATTAATGCAATAGTTTGGTTTTTTTCAAGTTAGCCTTCCAAGGATGAGTCAACAGTAAAAATAAAATCAAATTTAAAAAATATAAGATGTGTTAGGAAGCGCTAATAATTAATGTAAGCTTTAGAGTTTTAGACAGATCTAGGTATGAAATATTGTTCTACCACTTTCTACCTTTGTGATTTTGAGTGAATCACTTTGAGCCTCCAAAGTCTTACGGGATTTAAATAAAATAATATGTATATTTAATGTGCATAGCCCCATGCCTGGGTCAAAATAAGCATTTAACAAACAGAAACGGGTTCCCTAAATACTAAACATTCTTCATTAGAAGCCTGTTGTAAATTATTATTCGAACTAACATAGTACATACATATTTTGATCTTGGAGAATAACCTGTTTTGCCCTTTGAATTACTAGGTAAAGGTTCAAGAATTTTTATTTCACTTAGTATGTCTTCTCCCTTCCCCCACAGATACATTGGATGAGCTGAGGAAAGAATACCAAGAAATAGAAAACTCAGAGAAGACCAAAATCAAGAAATAGTCAACTTGATTTTACATAGCAATGTGTGGCATTTGTTGTGCAGTAAGCTTCTCTGTTGAGCATTTCAACAAAGATTTGAAAGAGGATTTACTGTGTAATCTTAAACGGCGGGGACCCAATAGTAGTAAACAGTTGTTAAAGTCTAATATTAACTACCAGTGTTTATTTTCTGGTCATGTCCTTCACTTAAGAGGTGTGTTGACTGCCCAGCCTGTTGAAGATGAAAGAGGCAATGTATTCCTGTGGAATGGAGAAGTCTTTAGTGGAATAAAGGTTGAAGCTGAAGAGAATGATACCCAAATAATGTTTAATTATCTTTCCTCTTGTAAGAATGAATCTGATATTTTGTCACTCTTCTCAAAAGTCCAAGGTCCTTGGTCTTTTATATATTATCAAGCATCTAGTCATTCTTTGTGGTTTGGTAGGGATTTTTTTGGCCGTCGTAGCTTGCTTTGGCATTTTAGTAGTTTGGGCAAGAGTTTCTGCCTCTCTTCGATTGGCGCCCAAACATCTGGAGTGGCCAATCAGTGGCAAGAAGTTCCAGCATCTGGAATTTTCAGAATTGATCTAAAGTCTACTTCCATTTCCAAATCTGTTGTTTTAAAATTGTATCCTTGGAAATATAACTCTAGGGAGGATGTTATCAAAGAATGTGTTAATAGCCTAACTCAAATTTCAGCAAATTTGCCAACATTTGTATCAGTGGCAGCAAATGAAGCCAAACTGTATCTTAAAGAACCTGTTGTCCCTTTAAATATGATTTTGCCACAAGCCACATTTGAGATCCATTGCAGTAGCATTTCCAGCGTCCCACCGTCAAGAGAGACCCTTCAGGTCTTTCTTACTGATGGACACATGAAGGAAGTAGTTCAGCAGTTCATTGATGTCCTGAGTATCGCAGTCAAGAGACGTGTCTTGTGTTTACCTAGGGATGAAAACCTGACACAAAGTGAAGTTTTGAATACTAGTAATAGGAAAGCAAATGTTGCAATCCTGTTTTCTGGGGGAATTGATTCCATGGTTATCGCAGCACTTGCTGACCGTCATATTCCTTTAGATGAACCAATTGATCTTCTTAATGTGGCTTTCATGACTAAAGAAAAGACCATACCAGCTGGTTTTAACAAAAAAGGGAGAAAAGAGAAAAATAATTGTGAAAAACGCTCTGAAGAATCCTCTACAAATGTCACTGCTGCTGCTGCTGCTAATCCTGGTGAGCAATTCAACGTACCAGATCGAATCACAGGAAGAGCAGGGCTAAAGGAACTACAAGCTGCCAGCCCTTCCCGGATTTGGAATTTTGTTGAAATTAATGTTTCTCTGGAAGAACTGCAAAGATTAAGACGAACTCGAATATCCCACTTAATTCAGCCCTTGGATACAGTGTTGGATGACAGCATTGGCTGTGCAGTCTGGTTTGCTTCTGGAGGAGTTGGTTGGTTAGTGACCCAAGATGAAGCAAAACCATATCAGAGTAGTGCAAAGGTATGACACGGTATTTCTGCTCAGGATTTCTGAGACCTAACTTTGTCCCTTAAAGCTTTTAGCATTTAAGTTGCAAGAATATAGCGTATTTCAGTTGCATTTAAACTATAACACAAAGTATATGACTTTGTAAAAATTGGGCCTATTTTACTATTTTATGACTTTGCCTTATGGCTTTTCTCTGAAGATGTTATCTTTGGGGTTATCATTTTTTAAGTTTGACTTTTATCTTAGTTATTTTCCTTACTGTATAGTAGATAACATTTTTTTATGGATTTCTTTAAACCTTTATAGGTAGTTCTTACTGGAATTGGTGCAGATGAGCAGCTCGCAGGTTATTCTCGTCATCGAGTCCGCTTCCAGACACACGGGCTGGAAGGACTGAATAAGGAAATCGAGATGGAACTGGGTCGAATTTCTTCTAGAAATCTTGGTCGTGATGACAGAGTTATTGGTGATCATGGAAAAGAAGCAAGGTAATTCCTATTATCTATCTGAGGGTTTTTGGGTAATCTTGTAAAGACAATAGACAGTAAAAGGAGATTTTTAGGTTCCTTTTTCTTTGGAGACTTGTTCAAATGAATAACAGTAGCAGCAATATCTTGGCTTTATATTACAAACACAGTCGGTCAGAAGCAAAGCTGGAGAAGAGCCAGAGGAACAGTTTTTCCAGAACTCATTCTCCAAGAAATGGCTTTTCAGTAATTTTCAAATACGATACAATGACATGATTGCTTTTAAGACTACAATGAAAGACTGTAAAACTTGAGGTAATGAAATACTGAGAGAAGGTGTTTAAGGGGCTTTGTTTTGTTTCAGATGTTTGCTTTCCTCCCAATAAGGGCATAGTCCTACTCCCAAGCTTTCTCCTCCAATGTTACAGAGCCTGAATTTGTCTCTACAGACATTTCTGTATGTACAGGCATACCTGGAGATATTGCAGATTCAGTTCCAGATCACCGCAAAAATGCGAGTCACGTGAATTTTTTGGTTTCCCAGTGCATACAAAAGCTATGCTCACACTGTACTGTAGTCTATTAAGTATGCAGCAACATTATGTCTAAAAAAAGAAAATGTATATACCTTAATTTAAAAATACAAAACAAAAAGCAATCACAAGGTAACATCAGAGATCACTGATCACATATCACCATAACAAATATTATGAAATTTTTGAAATATTGCGAGCATTTCCAAAATGTAACACAGAAACGTGAAATGAGTAAATGCTGTTGGAAAAATGGCACCACCAATAGACTTTGCTCATTGCAGGGTTTTACAAACTTTCAGTTTGTAAAAAAAAATAAATAAGGCAGTATCTATGAAGCACAATAAAACAAGGTGTGCCTGTATAGATCCATACTGATTTAAATGGTGGTTCCGTTCTGGTACTGGATTCCTCTCTGTCATATGTTTTTTGAACACAGTTTAGTCATATGTTGCAGATTACCTAAAAGTTTCAGAGATCAAGCCACTTTCACGTGTATATTCTTTTTTAGTCTTAGGGGTTTGTGTTTACCTACAACATATTTCTGATGATAGTAAACAGGTGCTTGAATACAACTTTTTAAAGCATTAAGGATAAAAGAAGATGTTTCATTTAATTATAAAAAGCAGAAATTTGTTCAAGTAGGTTAATTTATTAAGTGATGGTTTTATTACGAGAGTACGAGCTTGCAAGAACAAGGAGTCCAAATAAGCTTCGTGGGAATTGGAGCATCATAATACACGAACTCCGAGACTTCATTGTTTCTTGTCTCTACCTTGTCATTCCTGTGTTGCCAGTTCTGACATGTAAAATTATCATAATTTTCAAAATTTCATTATAAAGAAATAAGTAATGCCACAATACAAAGTGTGTAAAATGTTTTCCTTTTGAAGGGTATATGTGTATGGGAGAGAGAAAGAGAAATTCAGTTCATTATTTCAGCTAGGTCAGAGAAAAGGGAATTTATTTTATTCAGTAAAAGCAGTTAATTCTAAAGACCCCCAGGATTTCCCTGGCGGTCCAGTGGTTTCAGACTCCATGCTTCCACTGCAGGAGGCGTGGGTTCGATCTCTGGTTGGGGAACTAAGATCCTATATGCCGCACGGTACAGCCAAAAAATAAAAAAAAAGACCCCCCCCCCCATGACATCCTTGGGTAAAAATGGATGTGAAGGATGTTTAAAACAGCAAATCAGAATTGTAATTTAACAACTACCATTATAGTGGCTAGATTTAAACTGATTTATTATGGATTTTGGCATACATATTAACTGTAATCTATTAGCTTCTCTTATTTAAATTTGCTTTCACAATTCATTTTTATAAAATATTTTTTATAACAAATGCCTTTACCCTTTCTGATCTTTCTACTTAAGTTAGAATGAAATGTAATGAAATAGAAATACTAGTGTAATTGTATTGCATTTTGAGGAATTGGGAAGGAAGGGGGTGAGATTAGAGTATTTTAAATGAAAAAAAGAACAGAATTTGCTAGAAAATTAGGGAAGCCAAAAGAGCAGAAAGTTTTTTTTTAATCTAATATTTTGTCCTGTTACACCAATTTGTCGCCATTTAAGCAATTTAAATGTAATTATAATTTTGATACCATAAAGTTTTGCCATGAGTAAATGTTTCACAAGTTCAGGAGAGTAGAGCCCTTCTGTATTGGTTTCGTATCCCTAAAGTTCAATATCTTTAGATAGTAAAGAGCAGGCACAGATTGAATAATTAACTCAAGACCATGCTTATTTTCAAGGCATCTCCAGAGATTTCTTGTGAAACAATTTGAAATTATTTCTTGACATCATAGGCTTAATTTGTTTATCTATTGAGGGAAAATTTCTTTATATTTTAGCATATGTATTAAAGTTAGACAAGTGTTGTGACTAAATTTTAGCCATAAAATTGTATAAATAACTAGAATATTTTTAATCTAGAAAAATAGTGCCCTCAAAAATAAATTTATACTGTAAATATTAACATACTGAAGAAAATGCAAAAGAAATAATCACAACAGATTGATATTTTTCTTTAATAGTAGCTATACTTTTTATTTTAGATTTCCTTTCCTGGATGAAAATGTTGTCTCCTTTCTAAATTCCCTACCGGTTTGGGAAAAGGCAAACTTGACTTTATCTCGTGGAATTGGTGAAAAACTAATTTTGCGTCTTGCGGCAGTGGAACTTGGTCTAACAACCTCTGCTCTTCTGCCAAAACGCGCCATGCAATTTGGATCCAGAATTGCAAAACTGGAAAAGAATAATGAAAAGGCATCTGATAAATGTGGAAGGCTCCAAGTCATTTCCTTAGAAAACCTTTCTATTGAAAAAGAGATTAAAACGTAATATTTCACAGTGTTAACAGGATTTACTGAATGATGATTTAAAAAAATACTCTGCTGCTTTATTATTGTATAATGTGGCTGTAAAATTCATTATGTGGATTTTTACTTTGTAGCGTAATACAACCAATTTAATCAAATTGATACTCCAGAGAAAGAGATTATACTTGAAAGAACAACCTGGATATTTTAAACTGTGGTATTAACATTGTTTTGAACTCTTACATGGTAATTTCCCACCAGCAGCACTAAAAGAAGGCAGCGTTTATTGACTCTTCATGGTAGCTATATCCAGAAATAACTCAATTTGTTACTGTTGTTATTTAACAGATAAGAGAACTAAGGTTTAGAGAAGCTAAACAATTTGTTTGAGGTTCACACTCCTGAGAGACATGTGGTACATCTCTTTAGGCAGCTCACTGTCCCACTCTGAGAACTTCTGAAGACTTTTAAATATTCTCCTGTCCCACAGATCTCTAACCTCCCTCTTTTTTCCCCATTCTCAGCTCATGACCTTGGCTTTTCAAAGAGAAATCAAAGTCATCCAGCTAAGAACTGCTCAGCTTTCCAACACCAAAAGTTCTAACTTACCTGTGTGTGCACTCATCCTTTTCTTCCTTCTTGCCTTTAGAAAGAGAAATATATGCATCCATCCATCAAAAAGGCTGTGCCTCCACCTCTTCTTTGTATCCCAACCCTTCCTGCCTTTCAGGAACCTTACACTTGTCTCTCTAGTATCTTCAGCCTCTTTATAGTATCCTTCGTATAATCATTTAAAATGTTCTAGTCTATACCAATTTAAAATACACATCCTTGGTCCTACATCTTCCTGTACTTACCATCTCTTGCCTCCCACCCACACTCACCCTTTCCACCTTTTCACTCAACTTCACTCCATCCTGACATCCACCCACAATATTCAGTCATGACCACCATAACGCAGGGTCACATTTTGGATCTATCCCCAATTAGGTTTGACACCCTTTCTGGATCTGGACATACTTTGATTCTTTTAACTATAGTGGGAAAGAAATTTTAGGAATTTACATACATTGCTCATACTTCATAAGTGCAAACATGCAGCTCTCTTAAAGAAGGCAGTGACTTTTTGACATCTCTTGATCTGGGAGAGCAATCACAAATTTATTAATATTCACTACCTCCACAGCAGCTAAGGTAGTGACATGGTTGGAATAAGAGAAATTCTGCCTTCAAACAGTGACCAGAACCCTCCCTGTTGCTAAATTCAGGGAAAAGTTTCAGTTCTTCTCTCCCTTGACCTAGAGCAGCATCCAGTGAAGTTGGCCATTCTCTTCTCTTGGCTTCTGTGACCAATCTTGGCTTTCCTCCTGCTCTCCTGACTGCTCGCTTTTTGTATTCTTTCCTGCCTCCACCCTCTCCACCTGACCTTTACATATTAAATTTCTCAGGTCTCCATCCTGGGTTCTCAATTATCTATTCTCTCCCGTGGTGATTTCAGCCACTCCCCTGGCTTCGTTTACCCTAAGCCTGCCGGAATGTATACATCTAACCCAAGCTGCCATTTTTAGCTAAGACCTATATATCTAAGGCACATCTGACATCTCTACTTGGTTCTCTCACAGGTACAACTGAACTCTTAATCTTGCCCTGATCCCCCATAGCTCCTGACAGAAATTGAGGTGTCACCTGGATGACCATCTTCTTTTTAAACTCTGCCACTATTCGATCTGTTCCCAGTAGGCCATCTCATTATTTCTCAAAGCCATCCACAGCCCTCGCATCACCACTACCACCACTCAAACCTGCACCTGCCCTCTACTGCCATGTAGTGTAAACTCTTAGAATAAAGTTCAAAATCTTTAACTCAGCAGCCTGCATAGTCTGGCCCTCACCTACCTCCTCATCCTATTTTTGTGCCCACATCTCTAGTTCTCTATGGAGTTTTGTTCAGTTTCTCAAAAATTTCAACTTTCTCCTCAGCTCAGTTCTTCATCACCTGTTGTTCCCTATGCCTGGAAAGCTCCTTCTCCAACTCTGCTTGGATAGCTCTTGCTCATCTATCAGGCTCAGCTTAAAAGATCACTTCCTCAGGGCAGCCTTTCCCATGAAGGTTAGCTTTCATTCATGTACTGTCATTACATCTTACATTATGGTACTGTTTAAATGCAGCTGTATGATTATCTGCGTAACTGTAAGCTCCTTGGGGTTTTACAGCTGCCCTTTTCCAGCGTCCCCCAGCGCCTGGCTTATAACAAGCGTTCCATAAATGTTTGTTGAGTAACAGAATGATGATGGAGGTGGGATTCTAACTCAGGACTACCTCAGAGCCTGAGGCCCTCGCCTCCGCCGCTCTGTTTCTGTGCTTTCTCGTAGACAAATAGTGAATGTAGGAAATGACAGAGATGCACGGTTCGCAGAGCCCCAGTCCGGACTGAGTTCTAAAGGGGAGGGGTGGGGGTGGAGTGGGGCATCTGCCTTGGAGGAATCTAAGCCGCGGCGAGCATCCCTGGCACCGGCAGGAGGCCCCGCCCTCGGAAGCACAGGAGCTCCCCCTCACGGCGCGACCCTGCCGTCCCAGGCCCCGGGTACCAACGGCTTCGGCCCGCGCCGGGGCGGCGGGACTTCAGCAAAGGCCCGGGCTCCCAGTAGAGCCTGGAGGCCGCGTGGGGCTAGCAGGTCTCCCCAGGCCCTCGGCTTAGGAGAGCCCCTCCCAGCCCTCCCTGCAGCGGCTACCCTCGGCCTCGCCCACGCGGGGCTCCTGACGTTGGCTTCGGGCCCAACGAGAGACCGGTCATTCAAAACAACCACTGTCCTCGGCCCCCGGAATACTCCAAGGACCAGCGTGGACGCAGCTCCCCTCTCCTGGACAAGCAAACCATAATCTCAAGAGTTGGTTTCTTCCCTTTTCTTGTCCCTTCCCTTTTCCTGTGTCCAGTGGGCATAGGTCTTGAACTTGAGGATGGACAGACCTGGGATGGTTCTGATTCTGAAGGTGTGAAACCTCAGGCCTATCCTGTAACCTTCCTAGTCTCGTTTCTGCGTCTATAAAGTGGGGCTCCCAGCGCCTATCTCACTGAGCAGCATCTAACTTTTTCAGAAACGGAAATTCTCTGGCTCCACTCCAACCAACTGGATTGGAAACTCTAGGGTAGGATCCAGCAATCTGTCATAACAAGCCACAGGTGATTTCAACACAGGTTAGATTTTGAGAACCACTCTACAGAGGGGCCAATTAAATGAAATAAATATTGTGTATAAAGAACTGGGCAAATAGTAGATGCTCAATAAATAGTGGTTATGGAAAACCACACAAAAAAAGGAAAAGCCCAAGCATAGATAAAAGAACAGATTGGTGATTGCCAGAGGCAGGGGGTGAGGTGGGCAAAATGGGTGAAGGGGGTCAAAAGGTACAAACTTAAGTTATAAAATAAGTAAGTCTTGGGGATATGATGTATAGCATGGCAACTATAGTTGATAATAAAATCTTGAAAGTTCTCATCACAAGAAAAAAAATTCTGTAACTATGTATGGTGATGATGTTAACTACATTTATTATGGTGATCGTTTCAAAATATATACATATATCAAATTATTATGTTGTACCCCTGAAACAAATATAGTGTATGTCATTTAAAAAGTTTTTTTAATTGAAAAAAATTTTTTTAATTTTTAATTGAAAAAGAATTTTTAATTGAAAAAATATAGTGGTTGACCATGGAACAATTAACGTGATAAAGATGAAAGGTACAGATTTATTTCTTGAGAAATTCAGCTTCATTACTCTGGTAAATTTTATTGCTTTTCCTTTTTATTCATTGCAGAAACTTCAAAAAGGACACACTAGAATTAATTAGAAATGTTAAGATTGCCCAAAAAAGGAGCACCTAGATTTGATCAAATTCAAGATGAAGAAACTTACCTGGAGAATTTAGCAGTACAGAGAAATGCTTCTGCTTTTTTTGAAAAATATGATCGGAGTGAAGTACAAGAGTTGCTGACTACTGCACTAGTTAGCTGGTTGTCTGCCAAAGAAGATGTCCACTCTCAAGTAGACATCCCGTGTGGAATTATGAGTCAAATAAATAATGTAGCCTTCTCCACTGCAATCCTACTGACTCCTGTAGACCCTACTGCCCTCTTAGACTATAGAGAAGTCCATCAAATCATAAGGGAATTGGCTGTTGGAATTTATTGCTTAAATCAAATTCCTTCAATCAGTTTAGAAGCTAATTATGATCAGAGTTCTTCTTGTCAATTACCTCCAGCTTATTATGATACCAGAATTGGGCAAATTCTGATCAATATTGACTACATGTTGAAAGCACTATGGCATGGAATATATATGCCCAAAGAAAAACGAGCTAGATTCTCTGAATTGTGGCGTACCATCGTGGACATTGATCCAGATGGGAAGCCTCAAACAAATAGAGATATTTTTGCAGAGTTTAGTTCAGCAGGTAAGAGAATTTAATTTGTTTTATTTTTATTAGAAGGCTTTTTTTAAAATTTAAAAGTAATTTATCTGTGACTCAGTTTTATGTATTTAGCCATGTTTCTTGAAAGAGGTTTTTCTGAATTACAAAGTATCTTTTCAATAATTAATAATTAATTTTTTTCAATGTCACCTTCTGAAGCTTGGTTAGGACCTGTTAGGTTAGGACCTTGGTTAGAAGTGTTCATTTGCTATTTACTGTTATCTGTTGCTAGACTTCTGTGAAGTTCAAATGCTTGGGAGTAAGATTTGCTTGATGACACTAAGGCAGCCTGACTCACCTGCTATGGGTTGGGTTTCCAGATGTGTTTCAGGCTCTGTAGCTTTTGTGTGTACCAGCAAGCAGTACCATCTCTTGGAGATGGTATCTCTGTGTCTCAAAGACAGTTTAGATAGCTAATAGCTCTCATTTCTATGCAAGGTAATCAACTTCTGTTGAGAGCAGACTCCAAGAGTATTGAGTATAGGCAGAAATTCTACCCCTCTGGGTGAGAATTAGTCTATGATGTTGGTGGAATCAACAAATGTCACTGGATAGGTGCAGAGTACCTACGATTGGAGGATCACTGGCTTCTAAAAGATGATAGCTGTAGCTGGAACCGAAAAATCTCTTCTTGTTGTTCAGGTCCTTGGGGTGATTAGGGTGAAGTAATGCAAAATGCTGCCAGTAATGTCTAGTAAGTTCCATTAATTTCTGCATTCCCTTGACCGGTCTGGTAGTTCCTCTTAAAGGGTACTGATACTTTGGCACATGCAGATACATTGTTGAAGAGAATATGGCATGGTCAAAGTCTTGAAAACATTTGTTAGCGTTCAACCAGAAGTGCTATCATTTCTGGTACTTTAGGACCTCCAAGACTAGTTGAGCTCACATAAATGAAATGTATCTAAATTAAGGTGTCATTTTGATGTCAAAGATGATAGAGTAGTTGATGACTCTTTTATCCTGGAAGTTGTCTAGTAATCTATATTCACCACTCACTGGAAGACAGTAGGGAATATGGCACAAGCCAGATAATGTTTCTGCCTACTTGCATTGCCCAAGATGTGTCTATAAGCTACACCGTTTGCCCTTCTTGATTGAGATGATGCCAGGAGCTTTGTGAAGATCTGAGCTCCATGGAGGTTAAGGATCAGCACGATTGGATGGTGGGTTTTAACGTTAGAGCTTTGACAGTCCTGACAAAAATTGGGTTTGCTTTTCTTCCCTTTTTACAAAGATTACTTTGAGACTCTCATCAGAAAGGAGGTGGAACTAATGAACCATCATTCCAATCTGGCATGTGTCAAACAAAGCAAAAGCCAGAGCTGACAGATTGACTGGTAAAGAAACAATGAGCCCTTTTTAGATCCAGATATCTAGGTGGAAACTCTTATACAAGTCAAATTCCAGGAGAGTAATCCAGGTTAGAGGTGCACATTGAGGATTCAGTCATTCATATGTTAAAGTCACAAGAGCCTTTGAATCATCCAGTGAGAGCATCAATAGTAAGAAGAGAGATGGCCAGGGCAGGAGGGAGCACGTGTCCTGTTTTGTATCTATGGACAAAGGGCTCCTACTTAGTTGATGATAAAAATCAGTTATATCAAGCAGCTTTGTGGCCCAACATCTGGTCTATTGAATCTAGCTGTCTGTCATATCTGAGGCCACCCTCTATGAGTGGTGCCTCACAGTGGTGCTCCTGGTTGAAGAGATCAGAGACACATAGAAACATTCGAATCAAGCTGTAGGTGGAGTTGGGGAGCACCCAGAGACTAAAGTTATCTGTCTTCCATGGCTTACATTTTCAGGGGTGACATTCAAAATAATTAACCACCAGCACAGCATGAGCACTGACCAATCAGAACAGACATCAGCAATAATGCTGGAACAGGATCTCAGAGACCTCCTGCTTGGCATATGTACCCTTTGCTGGATCATGGAGCTTTCTAGGCTATCCCAGGGAAGGGAGGCATTCAAAGAGCTCAGGGCTATAGCAATTTAATTTACCACACAATATGGAAGATTTCAATATTTTAACAATGTGGCCGTATTGATACGTAACTAAATATCGGTCCCAGACATTTCAACTTAATTCTCCTTTTCTGGATGGAAATACATGTCTTGACTATTATGATTTTTCGACTTAATTCTCCTTTTCTGGATGGGAATTCACGTCTTGACTATTATGATTCTACCACTAAAATATCTCAAAATCATCCACTTTGCTTTATCTCAACTACAACACCCTGATACAGAACACTCTTTTCTCTAGCCTTACATACTGCAACTGCCTTCTGGCTGCTCTCTCTGTCTATAACCCCTTTTCCGCTGAATATGAATGAGGCTGGAAACCTTTCAGAGCCAGTCACTCTACCACCATGTGCCTTGGGGAAAGTGCTGTGTATGTTACACTAAAGTGCTTTGTAATATTGGCTGCCGGACAATCAAAGAAGAGCATCATATGGGGATAGAGATTTTTTTCTCCCTCCACCACACTTCAGGAGTCTGCTGAAGAACCAGCAGCATCAATATGCTTCAGGCACTGTAACAAAGGTATAGTGCAAACAATTGTAAATGACCAAGCAGCACACACTCGAGGTGTGCTGGAGCAGAGTTTTCAGGGGGAAACTCCCAGAGGCAGCAGCAGGAATAGGTACAGGTTCCCCATCATGCACCACATCTGGAGCATCACTATGAAATCCTGCAGGGCTAAGCATCAGATTCCGGGAAAGGGACCTGGACTCTTAGAAGGTGGGGCTTTTATGCTGCATGCTTAAGGATATACAGGGTCAGACACCAGCATACAAGTGCAAAGTGTATTAGCCTAGGTTACCCCCCAAATTAGGGCCTGAAATGAGGGCTTAAGTCAGAGTAGTTTATGTGAAATGACTCCAAGGAACAGGAGTGAGGGACAGGAAAAGTGGATAGAAAAGGAGGAGTCATCAATCCAAGGATAATGCTGTTGAGCTTTCATCACATGAATAATTAGGGACGGTTTTGCTGGGACTCTCTGGGGAGCCACATAGACTACGCTTCAGGATTGTCAGCCCGAGGGATGGAAGAGGAGAGCATGTTTTCCCTGACTTCTCTCCTTCATTAGTCAAAGGTTCCATGAGAGTTAACTCCCTCATCTAGATTTGTTCATCCGTCAGAATGGTGGAATGGGTTCTGTCAGGAGTCCAACACAGCAGTGGCAGAGGAAACCCCAGGGCAAAAGTAAGGGCCACATGGTGCAGTCAGGTTACATCTGTGTGGAGCTGGTCCATGCAATGACAGCTAGAGTGAAAAATACTGTCTGGGAGGAAGTGAGGTAGGGAACAAAAGGTGTCTGATATAGAGTATGACTTATGGAAATTTGGCTCTAACCCTGTGCTCTCAGCTAAGTCCTTGTAGTTGCCGCTGTATGGTGGCAAGACAGTGGCGAGACTTGCTATTTCATCTTTCACGTTTGGGGAAACAGCACCTCCTCTCTTCAAGACTGGGTTCAAACCTTGCAACTGACCATGTGATTGCCTTAAACACTGTGCTACAGTGAATTTCTGAGGAACTCTGCGGGAGGCCAACTATTTTTTTGGGAGGGAAGACTGCTGGGAATCACTGAGGCCAAGTTAAGCTTCACCTGTTTAATACCTTTTGCACTGTATAAAACCACCAGCAAACACCACCTTTAAAAAATGGTAGCAACAGCAGTGGAGAATAGAGCACTCCAAAAATCTAGTCATATTATCCAGTTTGCTGAGAAGGGATACTCATTAGGGCAAGTCCCTTGACCTGATGACCTTATTTAAAACCAAAAGCTGGTAAACTGAAATGGTTCTTTTTTTAATGCCTCTGCTCATTCCTTGTCCTTTATCTGGAATGCCCTTCTCTCTCACCCCACTCTTCTGCATTCTTCCCCAGGTTATTGCTACTCATTTTTCAAGACCTGATTCAGACACAGCCTCCTCTATTCTGTACACATTGTACCATTTTGTGTTGAAATTATTGGTTTCATCTCTGTCTTCCTTAATAGATTTTCTGTGCTTGAGAGCACACAAAAGTATGCCTTTTTTGTCTTTAAATTCTCATCACATCTACAGTGCTTGGCATGTAGTAAATTTCAATACATGTAGAAATTAACAGATGGTTAACAGAGTGTAAGAGAAAAGGAATTGAAGGCAACTCTCGGGTTTTTAGTTTGAGGAACTGATAGATAAATAGTGCTTTTAACTGTGATAGGGAATGAAAGAAAAGCAGATTTGGGGGAGAGGAAAGGTGGATTTTGTTCGGAAGTGCCTCTAGGACATTCAAGTAAAGATATGTGTTAGGCATGGAGAAAGAATCTGGAGTTAGGAGCAAAACCAGGGCAGGAGAGAATATTAAAAGAAATTAGCATAGAGGTTAAAACGACGGAATCTTGTATTTCTCCCCTTCCCCCCCGCCCCCCCTCCCGCCTTCCAAATTTAGTTATATCCAATTTTTAGTTAAGTCCTCTCTCGTTTTTTTACTTCATAATGACTTTGTACATATCTTCCCAGCTGATTTGCATAACATGCTATGATCACATTTCCTTTCATTAATAACTTCTAATTTTTTGTGACATGAACAATTGTGCATTCTTCAAGAAATTCGCTTGGTTTTCCATTGTACGTGTCAATTCAGCCCCAAACTTTTGAGCAGAAATATCGAGCTCCTCTCAGTGAAGTGAAATATCAGGTGGTGCAGCAGTTCCATTTTCTCCTTAGAGATGTCTCTCTCCACACTTTCACCCTCGTACTCCCATCTGAGCTGATCGATTATTTTCTCTAGGCACTTTACTGCTCTTCAAAATCCATCCTCCCATTCTCCATCCTTCCTCCGTCCCTCCTCCGCCTCCCTCCTCCTGCCAGTGTCGGTCTTTCACCTGAGAGGCCTTCCTCACCAGTCTGGTGATCCTTGCTGTTTGTTCCATCCTGGTTGAGGGGTGAGGCAGGAGCCCGCTTGCTGACTAGTACACCACGCTGTAGAGTGATTAGGAGGAAACCTTGCTGTTTCACTGGGGAGACTTTCCCCAAATGCCGTATTTGTAGGTCTCTTCTCTTTGATTGGTCTGTTTCCTCCTATATCCTGCTTGGAGGGGGCAATGAGTCTGGCGCCAGAGGAGGGGAATGGTCTGTGGAGCTCCCCATTCCCTTCTAGTTTTTCAGCCTTTCTGCCCTTCTGGGGTGAGAATTGACTTGCTGCATTTTGGCTCCCATCCACTCAAGCCACAAAGTTTTAGAGGAATCAACAGTGCTCTAGCTTGTGTTTAGAACTATTTTAACTGTCAGAAACGCTTAATTTCTTTTTAATCTCAATAATTTATCTTACTAACTCTTTTGCAAAAGGGAGATGAATCATAGTGGCCATCTTAAAAATCCAAGAGTATTCTGGCTTTTTTAATATGTAGATTTGAGGAAGAAAAAAAGGAAAAAGAAGGGGGGAGGCACGTTGATGAATTATTTACACTTTAAGGCACATATGTTACAAACTCCACATTTTCTATGAAGTCTTATTTTACGGTTCTAAGCCGTTTTTCTCAAGCTTTGATTAAGGTTGTAAATATCTTAAAAAAGACAATTTGACAACAAGAAACAATTTAATTTCATCATAAATGGGAAGAAAATGTAATATAAAAATTGTCATTCATAATATAGAGTAAAATCAAGTTTCAATTCTTGTTTCATCATGATTAGTTGGTAGGAAAGTTATTTATTGTATATGTTTAGCTTCTGTTATCATCAGAAAGAAGAAATATGTAATATAGGACCTGAAAAAGCAAATATACTTTATGCCCAAGTAAGAAGCTGATTCTCTGCTTAAAGGAATATCACATTTCTTGTTGTTCTTCCATATTTTCTTTGATTAAAGATGGGACTTACGTTATTATGTTTCCATGGTGTTGTATTTCTCCAAAGAGAATGAAAATCAATTCTTTTTAATTCCGCAAGCTTCCATCTTTCTTTACTCTGCTTAGTTACCACGTATCTATCTGCTTTTATTCTTTGACAATTTTACTGGCATTTCATTATCCCTTTGCTGTCATTTCGGTAGAATTTCAAGATGAAACCCTGTCTTCAGTCTACTCTGTTTATCCAGAGACCAAGTAAGAATTTTTCACAATCTAAAATCTTTCTTTTTTACTGTGAAGGTTTGATAGATATTACAAAGGATCCAGATTTTGATGGCATCTATGATGAAGACATGAATGAAGATCCAACATATAATCCCAATAGCCCTGAAGAAAAAGCTGTGTTTATGAAATATGCTGAAAATATTCTACTAAAGTTGACATTCAGTACCACACAAGTTCAACAGTGTGAAAATGTTTTTATATTTGAAACAGCCTATTGGCTTACTAATGCTGTAAGATATAATCAGGATTATCTTGACATTTGTACCTACCAGAGATTACAGCAAAGGTTATATCTTCAAAAAAAGATTATTCAAAAACACTTTGAGAAGAAAAAAGAAATCAGGAAAGGGATAGGATACCTAAAATTAATATGTTTTCTGATTCCATTTCTACTGAGTTTAAAAAAGAAGATGAAAGTTCCATATTTAAGTAGTCTGCTTCAGCCTTTTTCAGGTAAGAGTATCACCAAAAATTATATATAAAATATAGCTATATATTGAACCTATATGTAAATTCAATTTTGTTTCTAGTATGTGGGTCCCAGCATGTAACCAAGCTGTAGCCTGTTAAAAATAAAAAGCAAAATGTAATGTCTCCAAAGTAATTAAAAATACTTGGTATATTCACACAGTACATGGTGTATATTTATATCAATTATAAGGACTGTTGAAAGACTTAAAATGAGTTCTGAGAAAATAGGGAAATATGCTATGTTCACGATGGGACAACACTATATTATATCTCATTCAAATTATAAGTTCAGTGCACTTCTCAACATCCTTATTGTGTTTTTCATGAAAGTTTAGAAATTGATTCTGAGATTAATATGGAGCAGTAAAAGATCATGAATGCTCTTACATTTCTGAAAAAAAGATGAAAACATATTAAAAACTTTAGTAATATATTGGTATTAAAACAAAGAAATAGACAAATATTAGAGAATAGAGAGCTAAAATAGGACCATGTTTACATGGAATTTGACAGGAATGCAGAGCAGACTATTCTTCCCACCCAGATTAGCACACAATTTGTGTATTTTCACTGGTGCTCAAACTTGTAGGCTTATTATAGTGGGCTTTCTATTCAGATGGCAAATTTTCAGTAGAAATTTTGCAAGTCACTTAATGAAAATTTGTATCATGAGAATTATGATAGTGAAGATTATAATCCATATCTGTAAACTATTTAAAAATGGACTCATGACAGCTTGTCCAGGATGGGGGTGGGAAGAATGTCATGTGTATGGAACTAATATGCTTAAAGAGGATGTTAGCAATATCTGTAATGTCTTATTATTTAAATTATTGGAAACAAATACGACTAAATATTAATAATTAATTTACAGGTGGTGAGATTAAGGTGTTATATTTTTCTTTGTACTTTTCTAGACATTTTGCATTTCTCAAAATACATTATATACCTTATATTGATGAAACTATATTCTGCTAACAAGTCAAAATATTGAATAAACCTAATCCTTGCCAGGATTTTAGAAAATTATTTTTCAAAGTAAATTTTATATGTGTAGCTTCATTACTTTCCAGAAAAATGGGCTGATTATTTTTGTCACGTGAGAGATACCCACCATTTTCTTTATAGTATCTCTCTTTTCCTTAACTAGCTCAGGTAACTTTTGTTTATTTAACTAAAGATTCTCCACAGCACAGAGTTTCAAATCTTTTCTGATAATTGGGGGTAAAATATTAGTCTTGAGCTCATATATAGTAATCAATAAGTAAAATAATGTTTTGATTATTCTTTTGAAACGTCTGTACAATGAAACTACAAAAAAAGACCAAAATGTATGATATAAATATATTTTAATATTTAAAATATACATTAAGAGCATGAATAAATAGACTGTAATTGCCAAGATTTCCATTTCACATAGAATTTTTTCACTTTATGAGAAAGAGAATTTAGACCTCAAAAATATGATTGCCTATATGCTGTTATTCAATTTTTAAACAAAAATTTGTTTTCATTTTTGGAGACGACAAGGTCAAGACAGAGCGAGAATTGCCTCCATTCATTTATGGACGAGATTTTAAATGCCAGAATTTTCACTACAAAGAGGATCAATATTTTCATGTTCATGGAGGAATTGAATTTGATATCAGCACTCCTTCAATTGAGAATGCTTTGGAAGATTTTAAGGTTTAAATTATTATTGTTCCTGAAATGGTTTGTCATTTCACAACTCTTTTATCCTATTCTCCAACCAGAAAGATTCTCTGTTGGTACAGGCACTAGGCAGCTCTCCAAATGATTATCTTCACAACTCACTAATTTCTTCAAACATTACATAACGTATATGAATTAAGTGCAAGTATATCTAAGGTCTTGTGTTAGATGTCAGAGATAAAATGATAAATAAGCTAGGCACAACTATCCTTGCAGAATTTACAGACTTCTAATGGACCACATTTGCCCTAGAATAGTTAACTGAAGAATACAGTAGAAATCCCTGAACATTAACTACATATTCTTCCATTTTTCTCAAAGATTAGTATTAGAACAGAGATCCTCAAGAGTTTGAGAACAAAATTTATCTGGAAAACATAATACATTTCAATTGTCATTGTTTTTCTACCTTCTCCATATTATATTCTTTTTAAAAAATTTTCCTCTCTAATCCAAATTAGGGATTGGATATATTCAGTTATTACCAGGGTCACTTGGGATTTTTTATTAAAAATTTGTCCTTTACAGGTATAAAATTTCATCTAAAATAAGTTAACAATTGTTTAGATTTGTTTAAAGATTTTTTTTTTTAGTAACATAACTTGTATTTTAGAACAATTTAGAAAAAATACGGGATTGTGCTGCTAATACGTTTGCAGAAGATTCAGGATACAAAGAATATTACTCAATACCAATCATGAAATTAAATGGAAAAAGGTAAGGAACTTTTAGTAATTATTCACAGTAACACAACTTGTTGAAAGCAGAAAACCGGAAAGTGTCAAAATGCAAAGGCTAACTTAAAACCTCAGGAAGGAGATCCTAGAACAATAATAACCCCCGTGAATGACTACGGACTCTGTTACAAAGTATTAAATGTTATATTTATTACTTCATACACCTTGATACGTTCTGTGTAATAATCCTTAGACATTGTAATTTGTTCTTACAATGAACACAGTGGTTAAATGGGGATGGAGGTGGGGCTCAAATCCTATGGGCCCACTGAAAAGCAATGGACTCGGCATATACCCCTTTGTTTCCATAACGAATATGATTTTAAATCCTCTTCCTCTGCTGGGTCTTGTTAAGCCTGTCATCTCTTAGAGCACCGTGTTTCTCTCAGTATTTTTAGGCTCTTTTATGTATGTTCTTGGATTTTCACAGCTTGGAAACTGAAATTTGTAAATAAGGGAAATAGAATGCAGAGGAAACATTTGAGTTAGAGGTAGAGACAAGATTTTAAAGCATATTGGAGTTTGTTTTGTTTTTCTTAAAGTCATGGAAGTAGTTGAGAGGCTAGGGCCATGTCAGGAACTCTGGAGACTAGAAACCTTTAAGGGGGGTGGGGAGTAGCAGAGGAGAGAGCAAAAGAGACTGAGAAGGAATGATAGAGGTAGAGGAGAAATGAGAAAGTATGACAGCATGGAAGCCAAATGGGGAGAAGTTTTAAAATATGGTAATAGTTAAAAGCGTCAAACTCAACAGAGAAAAAGGCCAAGTTGATTTAAGACTGAAGAAAGCCCTCTAAATTTGACAATGACTTGATAAGAGAAGATGTGGTTATAGAAGGCTATGTGTAATAAGTTGAAGGATAAAGTCGGGGAGAGTTCATGGGATGTGAAGAAGTAAAGACAAAGATTATAAATTTCTTTCAAGATGCATGGCAGTGAGGAAAATAAGAGGAATAAGGCAGAGGGAGAAGCAGATAAAAGATGAAAGGTGGATCTTTCCACGGAATACTGCCTGGATGCACACAAGGTACTAGAGCTAAAGTCAAAGACCATGTGGCTAACAGCCTCCATGATTTTGAAGGGAACTAAGAAGTAGATCTCACTCCTCTGGAATGGACTGTTGGTGTGCATCTCCCTGGAGGAGGAATCTCTGAGGGACCTAGCACCTGTAGACATACTCCATGTACGATTCTTGTCAAGCTGGAGGCTCTTCTAAACAAAAGTTTATTCTCCCAGGTTCTAGTGTCTAGGGGGACATGAATGATCCTGGAAATGCAGGGAAAGAGCTGGAATGAAGGCTGTGCTTGATGAGAGGTTGTTGTGGGTGAAGGAGTATGGTTGGTGTAAGCACCCTGCCATTGCACCCTAAGGGATCCAGTCATATCGCTGCAGTGGGATCTCATAGTGGAACTGTTTCTCTAGTTTCTGACGAATGCACAGCATTTGGTTATCAGTGTTGGCAAATTGTAGACGGATTTGAATTTTCAGACTTTCAAAACTAGCATAAGCTTGTTTCCCAGACCCAGCCAGCATGGAGTAAAAGTGAAAACCACAAGAGGAGGAGTAGTATTTTCCTGGCTCCTGAGCCAATTACCAGTGAACCTTCAGCTCCCTATAAAATCTACCCCCACAGAATTATTTCTAGAAATCTTGTATTTCCATGGGTCAGCACTCTCAGCTACTATGACATTTTTTCGGTCTCCTCCTTTCCTGCCTGGGCTCCCTCTAATGATCCACTGCTGGAACTCCAGAGCCCAACAGCCCCAAGAAGGCAACTCGATACTGATGTCACTGTTGTCTCTGACACTGCTGCTCCTGGTTACAGAGCTGGCATCACCCCTGGGCTGACTCCTCCTGATGTCTGGTAGATAGCACGCATCAAATGTGAGATGTGTTGAAGCCAATTCAATGACATAAAGATAATTTCTTTCCCAATTTTATTGGTTTCAAACAAGTGCTGTCTTGAGCCCCTAACAATTTGGTGCAAAAACAGCTCTTTCAGTCATTTTGCTTACAGTTGTTTCTTTCTATGTAGGGATCTTCTTTCTGTGTTGGTCCTGGACCAGAGAATAATCTGAATGATGGAAAACATACCATCTCAAAACCTCCCCTCTTCTTTGCTTTTAGGGGCACTGTTATTGGGGCTGAGCTCATGTATCGTGATGTTCTCTTTCCTCAGAATGATTTACTTCCTAGGAGACTCCCGGTCCCTAATGAAAATAGGATCATTCCCACTGGCCTTCCTGCCCTGCTTGGCATCTAAGTCCTAGATTCATTTTTGGCTCAGGTTGTATTCTTCCACCATACCAACATCAAAGAATAGGAGCCACAGTCAGATACCCAGGATTTGGCAGTCCATGAAAGTAGAAGAACTCATGAATTATGAAGATGACAATGATTGGAGCAAATAGATGAGTTGATACTGATACTAAAATGTCCTACTTGGGGGAGAGCATACCAGCATCATGATGCTGTTGTGGATGTTGGGAGGCAGGTCAGAAAACAACTTGACGTGACAGGGGCGTGTCAGGGAAGTGTGATGTTAGAGGGTCCTACTGCAGTCCCTAAGCTGAGTGCAGATGCCCAGGCAGAAGACTATGGAGGGAGTTGTTTAAAAGTGAGGCTCCGCTAGAGCCCCTGCTGATGCCTACACTTAAAGTTTTGAGTAAGAACAGTGGTGTGTCACTATGCAGTACTTGGATGAGGGCTCACTCACAGTGCTGGCCATCTGGGCTTTCTGTGCTTCCAGTACTCATCTCTGTGTGGGCCAGTGTTGGCCTAATGCACAGGTTGTGTATCCAACTTTGCAGGGGTGGGAGGGGTCACAAAATTCTGAGGTCAGAGACTTTTTCAGGGTACGGTGATCTTCACCACCGGTTGCTTCTCCAGTTTCTAGGGTAGGACAGCTCCCTGCTGGTTTTGGATGTTTGATTGGTATTGGATGATTAGACCAACTTTCTAAAAGAAATCAGCCTACCCTCCTTTGGTATTTGTTAAATTCATAAGTTTGTTTCATCGCTTGGGCAGTTATCTGGGAGTACATCACTGAGTACCGGGGCTCCAAATGTAGTCAGCAGCTTCTGATTCCATAGCAATTTCCCACAGCCAGAGCCAGCTCCCTAGAGAAGTACATGTAAAGACAGAGGTTTCTGACACTGGGATTCTCTTGGAGCAAGATGATGTAGAACTGGGCCAACCAAAGACCAAAGGACATCCTTAGTGTAATCCCTCATGCCTAGATCTATGGACACAGTCTTACGGGACTTGGGGTATCTGTATATGGTGTCCACTCTTATCAGTGTGTATAATACCAAGGAAAGGTGAGCCGTTGTCTTCCAGAAATTTAGTTTAGTCATCCAGTGCAAATCAAGTATCCAGGTCTGATCCATATAGCTCCTTAAGGCCTATTAGCCTATCACCACTATGATCTGAAAGCCTTCAAATCTGGGTGGGATTCAGAATACCTGCTCCTCAATTTCGGAGGCTGGAGTCTAGTAAGTTAGGCAAGTTCCCATTGATGAAGGTGGACAAAGTGACAAGTCCACCACCTGGCCTGGCACTATAACTGAGAGGTGTGGGTAAAGAAGCCTTTAGTTTATATTGTCGTAGTCTGGTTTCCTTTGGGGGAAGAAGATGGTGGATATGAAGAATGACAGCCTCAAATAAATGCTAACAGGTCCTCAAATATGTCTCCATCTATGCAGAGGTCTATTATATTCAGAAAACTGGGATTGCAGTAAAGGTCAAAAAAGAGAAGGTATTAGCCCCTGATCAGTTCATAATAGAGTGTTTTCCTAAGATCTTCCTTTAACTGATCCATGGGGCCCCGTGATTCCACCTTAGCCTATGGGCAAGGAGTTTCCTTAGCATAGAGAGTCACCGACTCACTTTCCTGGAAATTAGCATAATGGAAAAAACTTCTCAGCATCCTTAGAAGAACTAATAGTCCCTGAGCAGCAAAGTGAAGAGCCACGGGAGGGGATCACCACTGTCAAGAATACTGTTTTTACAGCAATCAGTAGTTGCCTTTAGAGGAGAAACCCAGGTAACATTAAGAGGCTTCCCACTGGCAGAGGTGGGGACAGCAGCTGAGACACTCACCACTGAAATCTGCCAATCGGGAAAGGTAATTCGTGGCAGAAGTGGAGGAAGGCCACCATTTTCTTTTACCTGTGATGATAAGCAACCCCAGGGAACAGAGCCACTCAAGATGTCATTTTTTCATTCCAGAGTGAGAGGGGACTGGACCTATTGCCTACCTATGATTCAACGACCTGGTGGGTTGGGGTTTCTCTAGCCCACTGTGCAGTGAGTAAAAGTCAAGCAGCCATTACCCAAAACATCATTCCAAATCAGACTCATGGTCCACTCTTGAGAAAGCAAATGTAGACATAACTAGATTAAAGGAATTAAAAAGTAAATTTGTAAGAGGAGATTAAGCAGATGGTTAGAAGGTAAACCTAGGAATCTTTCAACCAGAGTTAGGACTTTCGGTGACTTTTAGGCAGTGCCCCTAGTCAGTGGTATAGGAAAGACAGAGTCAATTAAAAAGGTCAGTATGGAGAAGATACTTGTTATAAAAGACCTGATTAATAACAGTTGATAACCATGTCATTAAAATACAATCAAGTACATTTTATAAAAGACCTGATTAATAACAGTTGATAACCATGTCATTAAAATACAATCAAGTACATTTTAAACTATATTTTGTATTTGTTATAGAAAATCGTAATTGTTATAGAAAAAGTTTTGCCGGCATAGAAAAAATGTAACAAATAACTTCCAAGTCAGAAAGACTTAAATGTTTTCTTTATTTTTTTTAATAGCTACTATGTGATCAGTTTTGAACTTGAAACTTTCTATCAGCAACTATATAAGACACAGTGGTGGGGAGCCATAAATGAAATAGTGAACAATCTGAGACTGAAAAGACTTCCGCTGACAGATGCTCAATTACATGAACAATTTAAGAAAAAATTTGGTTTCACAAAAGCTATGAAATGCAAGGTATTTCAATGATTACCACATAATTTAGTGTAAGAAATTATAAATAAGTATATGTCTCAAATTTTTATCATAGGGATAAATAATAAGTTAAATAAAGTCTTCAATATGCAGTTAAGATTCCACATTTTAGCAGCTGAAAAGCTCTACAATTCTGGATTACAAACTTCTGGCCAGGTTACAAAACAACCTGCTTATGAATGGAATTGTGATTAATATTAATAACAGCTGAATATCTATTGAGTGCTTATTTTGTATGCCAGGCATACAAATACTATAAATTCTTTGAACAAAGTCTTTCAAGGCACTGGTACTATTGTTATCAATCCTATTTTACAAATGAGAAATTTGACATGCAGCGAGTTAAGGATCTTTCCCAAATCACACAGCTAGTAAATTGCAAAGGCAGGCTTCGGTCGTGGGGACTAAATCTAAGGAGCAAACCTGGCATCCTGAATCAAACCTCTGTATCTGCTTCAATATGCCTTGACTGACAGCTTTTGGAACTGATAAATTAAGTGGTGAGCTCACCAGTTTCAAAGGATACATTGGCATTTACTTACCATTTATTTGTTTTAATGTCCACAAATTTTAAGCTTTGATAAACTATTAGTTTAATTTAAAAATATTATTGCAAAGCAATTATATGCCAATAAAGATGTTAAAAAAATTGAGTAGTCAGAACATCTAAAAGAAGAGTGTAACATTTTCACCTCTCCACTTTGAGACATAGAGCAAAGAAGACAAACTGTATTCCTATAGCTATATATTTCAAGTCTCTAGACTTCTAAGTTAGATTGTTCTTAAATCAGAGAAGGAATTCGATGTCCATTTGCTTTTTAAATATTTCAGAAAGATATTTGTTTCCTTGTTTTAATTGTCTCCAGAGAAGAAAGATTTACAACTTCTCCCTTAAAAAAAGGACAGGAAAAAAAAAAACTTCCCCAAAATATTTTTTAAAGTTCTCAATGTTTCTTTATAGCTCTAACAACTTCCTTGCCCACAGATCTTGTGAAAATTCTACTGTAGTTGCACACCAATCATGTGATTATAATAATATAGTTCATTGTACTTTTCTTCCTTTAACTAAATAAACTTCAGGTGTATTTTGAAAAAACTAATTCTGGCCTTCCTAATAATTTTAGAGTATCCCATTTGGTATGAAGTCTGCTGCTGAAAGAGGATTATCTGCTGTTTTCCATACATTTAGCCGTAAAACTTCAAGTTCGACGATCAATGTTTCAGATGAGGCAGGTTATGCTATTTTCCATCAAGCTGCTCTACACAACAGAGTTCCAATCATATGTCAACTGTGCAATGCCAACTTCAATGTTAACCAGAGACGCTTTATTATACTTAGCCAAGGTACCATAAAGTTTTTAAATCTTAAAATGTTTTTCTTTTACTTACCCCTATTCGGCATTAGGAATGCATGTTGATTTTAGCACAAGGTTAAAATTTAGTATTGGAACCTAGAGCAGAGCTGAGGTTTTTGTTTCATTTATCTCAGAGAGGCTCCTTTTAGTTCTCTAAGTATCACTTGTTGCTCCCTTATGTAGTAAATATTATTTGTTTATTGTGTTTCCCTCATTTGAATATAAGCTCCATGAAGGGCAAGGATTAGGTTTAGTTTGTTTGCCATGGTATCCTAGTGCCCAGAAGAAAACCTGGCATTGGTAGGTGCTTGAGAAATATTTGTTGAATGAATGGCATGATGGATGAATTCAGGGTAACCTTTGATAATCACTGACATAATTAATATACAGTGATGTACTGTAGAAATTCTGAGAAAAGGGAGATAAATAGACATCCCAGCAGAACATCCATTTCTTATCCTAGGCTCTTAACCAGGTAATAGTTTCTTCATACTACATAAACTTATATTTAATAACAAAAAATTCCTCTATAATCATAATTTTAGGATTAATGACCCTTTAAGGCTAACCTGGTTTAAACTTTAAAAAGCAAATTTTCTTGATTATTATTGTAGATATACATACATATTTATATGTTCATTGGGATAAATTTAACCAGTATAAAAATAATAAAATTGAAAATAAAGTGGCAGCCCTCCACAACTGAAGAGGGAAATAAAATGTTGGGAATAGCTGATGCAATAACGTTGGCAATAAGAAATGGCAATTTTATATTTTAACTTGCTGCCTTAAGAGGCTGTGTTTAAGTTTCACACCAACACAAAATGTGCTACTTTAATCCTGTTGACTGCTGATAAATTTCATACTCTATCAGTATAATTAAAATGTTTTGGTATTAAGATGCTTCTGTTACTTAATTAAAATATTCAATACACAATGAACTTAGTTAAAATAGAGCAAAATTCAGTCAAAATGCAATGGGAGGCCTGTTATTTAAAGATGTGTTTTATTTTAATTTTTTTTGGTGTAAAAAAACCATTGGTAATTAAAGTTTCTCATTCATCCAGTGACTACATAGATTTCCATTTGCTAAGAACTGAGTAGAGTTTGAAGTATGGAAAATGTCTATGTGTTATTACTTAACCAACACAAAACTGCCCCCTGTGAGTTTTGGCCAGCCACGAGTGAGGCAGCGTTTCTGGGTCTGCTCTGATGCAATGACAGACGCATGCCCACACCCAGATGACTTGGCCCAAAATTACACTCAGTCCTGCTGGATGTAATCCTGTCACCTGCATCTCAAAATAGTCATTTTGTTCTCCTTCATATGAGTCAATGTTGACTAATTTAGGAAACCTTTTGCATATTAATAATCATACTTCTATGTATATTCCCTTTTAAAACAGAGTCATCAAAACTAGACATGAAAAACGAAAGAAATGGTAAGACATAAGTAAAATACTTGGTGCATTTTTATAAGTTTATATATTAAAACTTTCCTTGTAGTATATAATCTTCAAAATGCTGTCACATGAGAATAACACAAAATGATTTTTATATACATTTTGAAGTATACATTTTTTCTACCCATGATTATTTATTCATCTTTTTCTTAAGTTTTGGGGGATGGTTCTCTTTTTTTTAACCTTGGAATTTGCAAATTATCTCTACTTATTTTTGTAAAATCAGGCCCCAATGTGGGTTTTATGCCTAAAAAAAGAGCAGTTAATATTATTTAGATATGCTGCCATCTAGTGACATTAACAATCTGTGAGGTCTGAGGAATGAGTCATTCTTGCTGAGGTGAGAGACTTGACCTAAGTATTGTGTATGATGAAAACAGAAAAAAATTTAAAGGATACACCTTCTATATCTATATCTAAAAGGCTATACCTTCATACTCTATATAGGCTAATTCAAGGAGGGTTTATTTTTCAAGAAACCATTTACAAAGACCTGAATTTTGTAAGGGGAGGGCAATAGTTATGCAAACCAGCCACCTTCCATTGGTGGAAGAACAGCTAACGTGAGATGACCAGAGAGGATAAGTATCCTGACCTCATCATCCTCCTTCTCCAGTCTCCTGCCAGGGCTCCGCATTGGCAGTTACTGACAAGAAGCCAAAGGACAGGGGTTGCAAAATCTGCAGAGGCAGAGAGCAGGGAGCGTCTTAGAGGGAGGTGAGTGGGCCTGGAGGGGGAAAAGAAAGCTTATCTACAGGCCCACCTACCCTGTAGGAATTTGCAATTGAGTAACAATAGTACACCTCCTGCATCATTGCTCTATTTTTTCCCCTTTTTCTTTTCTAAATATTACTTATGGCTACCTTGTATAATATTATTTATTTGTTTATTGTGACTTCCTCCATTGAATATAAGGTCCATAAGGGCAAGGATTTGGTTTACTCTGCCATAGTATCCTAGTGCCCAGGAGAAAGCCTGGCGTTAATAGGTAGTTGGGAATAGTTGCTGTGTGAACGCATGATGGATGAATGCAGGGTAGCATTTCATAATCACTGGCATTATTAATATACAGTGATGTACTATAGAAGTTCAGGGAAAATTCAGGGAAAAGAGAAAAATGGCTTTCAGGTCCCATTAGAGCATCTGTTCTTTAGACCAAGGTTCTTTCTCTATCCGAGAATAATTTCTTCAGACTACATAAACCCCTCCAGAACTTCCCTGATTCGAGCATAACTAGGACAGTGTTTCTCAGCCTCAGCACTACTGACGTTTGGGCTTGATAAGTCTTTGCTGTAGGGGCTATCCTATGCACTGTAAAATGTTTAGTAGCAGCCGTGGCCTCTACCCACTAGATGCCAGTAGCAACCCCTACCACAGCTGTGACAACCAAAATATCATCAGACATTGCAAATGTCAAGGGGAGACATTTCGTCCCACTGTTATTGGATAAACTTTCAAGTATGTAGGAATCACACAGGTATCTTGTTAAATGCAGACTGATTCAGAGGGCTGGCTGAGAGCCGAGATTCTGCATTTCTATTAAACACACTTTAAAGGAGTAAGGGGGGCGGGTGTAAGAATAGTATTCCTGCCCCTGGGTTGTGCTGAAATATTTTTTGAAGGAAGGTAGAGAAGAGAAGGAGAGGGTCAGTGGGGAGGTTAGCATTGTTTAAAACAAACAACCAACCAAACCAAACCGAACAAACAAACTTCAGTTCATTTTGATATGTTTCTCCTGCTGAGCTAATTGCATTTCATTGATTGAAATGAACCAAAATGTTCTGTAGTCCTATAATTAGGTCTCAGTCTTTTGGGGAACTTGTGCTCCTGAACCATGAACTTCAACTTGCTTCTCAGTCCCTGCCTGCCCCTTAGGTGGATCAGGATGGCTGAAGGGGACTGTAATTGGGTACTTCCCTTCCCCCAGGCAGGTTAGACGCCGATAAAACCTCAGCAGGTGAGGCTCCTGAGGACCGACTGGCCTTGTTAAGAAAATTAGAATGCTGTGGTGTATTTCCAAATGGTTCCTTTCCCCCTTCCCCTGCTGGAAGCACAAGGGGGTATTTCCTCAATATTAACTGTGAGGACCTGGTCGAGCTGGAGGTAAAACTCTCTAGAGCATGGGGGCCTCTTATGACTGGGCCCCCTGGAGTTTCTGACTATCAGACTTGTCCACGCTGAGCCACCAGCAATTTGTCAATTACACATCAGGTTTTCTGACCCTGCCACTGGTTCCTATAGAGGTTTCTGCTCTTGGATTTCTGCTCCAGTAAGTTGTGATTCTCTGTATCTGCCTGTCTATCTCTCTAGTTTTGGGAGCAGCATTTTTGCCCTGTGACCTCACTTCTCTAATGGATCTGAGAAGAGTTGTTCATTTTTCAGTTTGTTCAAGTTTTTACTTGCTTTTAGGATGGACTGGGGACTTTTAAGCTCCTTACATGCCAGACCAGAAACTGGAAGACTAAGCAGTAATTTTAAATAAATAGATTTGGGTCAGATGTTTTAGATTATCAAAGGCTATGATATAGAGCTTAGACTACTAAGGCAGGCAGGAGGCCATTGGAATTTTCTGAGTTGGGAGAAAAACGGTGCTTCACTGAGGAAATACCATTTTGGCTGGTGAATAAATAAGACTTAGGTAGACCCCAATCAGAGAAGTGTTGTTTGGGAGAAGGAAGCTTTCAGACAGCAGAAATAGCCCAGGGTGACCAGATAATTCATCATCCAAATCAGGGAGTTTGAAAATGGAAGGGCGGTATTACTAATTATGCTGGGGCAACAGGCATAGACCAGTACTTTCCTGGACGGTCGGTCACCCTACATTTGAGGAGCTGCAAGAAGGCCAAAATAAAGAGAACAAGGTGTGTATGTTGCCTTTCTTTCTTTCTTTCTTTCTTTCTTTCTTTCTTTCTTTCTTTCTTTCTTTCTTTCTTCCTTCCTTCCTTCCTTCCTTCCTTCCTTTCTTTCTTTTTCTTCCTTCCTTCCTTCCTTCTTTCCTTCCTTTTCCTTTTTGGAGGGGGGATGGTTCAGGTTAAGTTGGAGCCAGTGCATCCTTTTCCTGTACTAATGATCAGGTGGCCTCAAGAAGTCACCAAAGAGTTTTAAACAAGGAGGTAAAAAGATCAGATTTACATTTTGAAAAAGTGGATTGGGAAGGGCAAGAACAAGGTGGGGATATCAGTTTGGAGATGATTACGGCCTTAAGTAGGGTGGTGATGGCAGTAAAGATTACGTTCTAGAGATATTTAGACTTGGTGATGGGGACTGGTTATGAAGATGAAATGAGAGGAGTCTTTCAGGTTTCTGGTTTGTAGAACTGGCTGGATGATGATATCTTTCACTGAATTAGGGAGCGATTGAAAGAGGATCAGGTTTGGAGGAAAAGATAGGAGTTCAATTTTGAATATGATAAGTTTGAAGTGGTGTGTGGAGATGCCTAGTGAGATGGTAGATCTGGAGCTTGGGGAAGAAATCAGACCTAGAGACATAATAATGGGGGCCATCAACTTATAAATCGTAGATGAAACCATTGAGAAGATAAAAGTCTTAAGGCTCATTTAGATATCAGGACAATGAAAAGGTCCCAAAGGAGACTGCAAATAAGTATCCAGAGATGTTGGAGAAAAATAAGAGTGTCTCATATCACAAAAGCCAAGGGAAGAAACCTTTTGAAAACAGAAGAAGTGTTCAACTTGAGAAGTAAGATGAGACTTGAAAAACACCCACTGGATTTAGTGACATAGAAGCATTTTATGAGCATATTTTTTTCAATTTTAAAGAACCTTATCTCCTACTACAAAACATTTGAATAAAATGGAAAATAATTTAAACAAGAAATAGTTTATTTTATGACTTTTATACATTGACTTAATTTTTTAAATATTTAAAGTGTTATTTATTCTTCTTAACTTATAAAGAAATATTTATTTTTAATGGTCAGACATCCTGAGTTAAATAAAGAAGTATGGAGTTGCCTAAGTAAATCCTTTTAGTGATCTTCTTGGAGCTTTTATATCACAATACTAAGCTCTGTGGTCGGACATTAAAAAGGCATGTTTTCAGAAATGTTAGCTCTTTGACCATTGAAGTAATTATCCATCCATTCTAGGTCCAACACCTCTACACCTGGCAGCACAGGCTTGCTCATTGGAAACAACCACCTGTCTACTTTATTTCAAAGCTGATTACACACTTTCTGAAAAAAGAGGCTGGATGCCAATTCACTTTGCTGCTTTCTATGACAATATCTGCATCATAATTGTTCTCTGTAGGAAGGATCCTAGTTTACTAGAAGCTGAGGCAACAGCTGAGTAAGTTATTAAGCATTTGTAAAAATATAAATTTCTGCTTTCATGGCTTGCCCCAAACACTGACACTAAAAGGACTGGTTGTTACGATTGATTTGAAAGGCTATGTTGGACTTACTCTGCTGTCCTTTCTAGTCACTGTCTTCTCCTACCACTTATCTTTAGAATTTATAAAAAATGGGAACTTCTGTTAACCTATGCATATTTTCTGGAAGAATAAGGAGTAAGCCCTAGGAAGTTTTTCCTAACCTTTTCCCAGAGGTGTGGTTCTACAGATAAGTTTATCAGGTTAACTACTGATACTTAGTGTCCTGGAAGAAGCATGAGACAAGGGAGGAGAAAGTTGTCCTAAATTGGACCTTATACAACCAGGAGGCAGCCTGAGGGCTCCAGACCAAGGTGGATAGACAGTGGACAGTCGGAGAAATATCTAGTGGTATCCAGAATAGAAAGACATTAAAAAAAAATAATAACTTTGCAATAGGGAAACATCCCAAACGGTGTTCTGTTTCACAGCTTAGCAACCTTTAGGGTGGAGGTAAACCTTCTCTTGAGGGTACATTCTTGGCTAGTAATCTAAATACCAGGTTATTATTTTGGTTTAGGCATAGTTTCACATATTTTTGGGTCTTCAAATAACTTGTTGATTATTATTCAGTGTAGAAATAAATCCTCCCTAGGTTGGGGCAGAGATGTGTGTGGAAAAGCTTTCAGGAAACCAGGGTCTCTGGCTAATAGATTGTCTGGCAAATGCATTCTGGAAAGAGCCATGGAATGTGGAGACCTGAGTTCAGTTCCTAGTTATGTCATATTTTGACAATATGTCTTTGAGCAGAAGGGAGCTAAAAGACTGGGTGGATTGTAAAAGGTCAAACAATTGAAAATCAGAGGTAGAAGTAAAAAGCTATCTGTGAACTTAAGGAGGAAGCAAAGGATTCATAGAGAAGACAATTACCAAGGTTGAGATCTATGTGGAGCCAATGAGGAGTGTGACCAGGCTGGTGCGTATGAATGTGGAGCACAAATGAAGGTATGACAAGGACCTGAGAGATCAGGACCCAGATGGTAGTTAGCATGGGTGCTGAATAGAAGGAGGCATGTTGGCGAGGCAGCCAATACATGAGCTAGGCTGGCGGAAGAGGACCCACTTGGCAGGGGGCTGTGGCACTGTGGAACTGGAAAGGGTCATAATATAACTTGCTAACGTATTTTTCAAGTGAGGAATATCAGAGTGATGGTGTTAGAAGTCGGAGTTATCTTTATTCCTACCACTGAGTAGGCGAAAGACAGGAACAGGAGGAGAACTCTCCTGTTAGAATAGAAAAGGGAGAAAATGAAGAGATGTTTACTCATAAAGGATGAGTTTCCCCCGGGCCCAGGAAAAAGAGGAGAAGCTTGGGGCCAGCTGGATATTGGTGAGCGTTCAAGGACAGGCAGCAAGAGAAAGGGGCTTCATGAAGAGAAGAAGGCATGGGTATAAGGATAGAACATAAAAGTAATGTTTGAGGCAATGTGATATGGTGAAAAAAGGCAGGGGGACTATGTATGAAGACTGTGCTAATAAGCACCTTATTCATCCCTTACACCAAAACTGTCAGCTGATTTTTGTTACTCTCATAATTTTACCGACAAGAAAGTAACCCAAGTTGCTTAAGGTCACATTGCTAGTCAGTAGACCTGTTAGTTAAGATACAGTTGAAGTTGCCGTGACAAAGCTAGCCCCAAATATCTGTAGTTTTAAAAAAGATAAATGTAGTTCTTTTTCATGAAGTCTGGGTTGGTGGTCGAGGGCTGGCATAATGGCTTGGCAATATGAGAGACCCAGACGTCCTCTTGTTGCTTCTTCACATGTGGTTTCCATATCCTGGTACAAAATGGCAACTCCTGCTTTCATTATTATGCCTGCATTCTAGCCATGAGAAGAAAGAGAGAGGAAAAGTAATGGCACACTCCATTTCTCTTTAGGGAATTGGCCAGGTAACTTCTACTAACATCACACAGGCCAGACTCAGTCATGTGGCCATACCTACCTATATGAGGAGGTAGGAAATGTAGCATTTGGCTGGACTACCATGTGCCCAACCAAAAACTCTTCACCATCTAAAAAGCAGATAGTGGGTTTTTGAGAAAAACTGTTAGTTTCTGCCACACTGAGGAAGCTGGGATTTGAGAAATGGACATGAATTGTAAAGAATGGGTTAGCAACTGCATAGCACAGGGAGATCAGCTTGGTGCTTTGTGACCACCTAGAGGGGTGGAATAGGGAGGGTGGGAGGGAGATGCAAGAGGGAGGAGATATGGGGATATATGTAAATGTATAGCTGATTCACTATGTTATAAAGCAGAAACTAACACACCATTGTAAAGCAATTATACTTCAATAAAGATGTTAAAAAATAATAATAATTATAAAAAGAAATGGGCTGGAGCACTACCTGAGCCTCAGTTTCATCATTTGTAAAGTGGGCTGATAGCACTTGCCTTGCTTTTTCCTTCACTCATAGAATTGTAGGGAGCCAATGAGATAAGATAGTCTAAGAACTCTCTACATTATCAACTTCCAAATGAATTGTAATGCATGATAATCAAGTTGGGAGGGAAGGTAGGGGTAGCCAAGGCAAGGGGGGCAAATCTACTGACATGTGGAATATACAGAACAACACTATGTAAGGAAAAGAAGATGATGTATAAATCAGACTTCCTCCAACAGCCATTTGGATAGTTTTACAAGAAGTAAATTTGACACTATGTGTGTGCTCAATTATTATGACATATTCCTTGATTTTTAGGAATCAGTGTACTCCACTGTTACTTGCTGCCACTTCGGGAGCACTGGACACTATTCAGTACCTACTTTCTGTTGGAGCTAACTGGAGAAAAACAGATATTAAAGGAAATAATATAATTCATTTAGCAGTGCTAACCTTTCACACGGAAGTTCTCAAGCATGTAATAGAGTTAAATATTCCTGAACTCCCAGTTTGGAAAACTTTAGTAGGTGAGTACAGAACACATAATCTCTTTATAAATAAATGTTCTGATCATTATTCAGTTTAATTATTGGTACTTATTCTGAAATAAAACAAAGTAAAGCATGCATCATATTCTGAGTTAAAATCAGAAATACAAATAATACTGGACTATTTTTGTGTGTGTAAAAGTAGTTTTATTTCTAAATTAAAATAAAAGAATAAACACAGACGATATTTCACACAATTATATTTATTTTTATTTTCCAACTTTCTCCAAAAGTCCAGCCATCCTCGGCTCCATTAAAAAAAAAAAAAAGAGGTAGGAAATAAAGTTTGAGTGGAAAATATAAGATTCCTTCCAATTCATTCCTCACATCCTAATTTTAGAGACAGATTCAGCAACATCTTTCCTCATATTTTGATAATGTTTTGTGAAAAATTCTATTTGAGGTTTTCTCCCCCAATTTATATTCAATCTAGCCAGAAATACTCTAAAGGTAAGAGTTACTGGCCAACTGAATGTACACATCTAATTTTACTCCCTCTCAAGACCCTACTAAAATTATGTAGAGATTAAATAGCAGCAAACAAGCATTGAAGAGAAAACAGGAAAAAGCAATAAAATATTGAAAGCAGACAGGCAAGTCTTAGGACGTAGCAGACCAGAGGGATCATTCCAAGCCAACTCTGGGAAAGCTGAGAACGTCTCAGATTCACACCATAAATCCCTAATAGGCTGGCTGGAGAACTAGCAGTGCCAGTCAGGAGTGCTCTCTGCAGAGGCTAACCAGGAAAGACCTAAAGATCTAAAGCAGGGATTCTCCCCAACTAACAGGAAACTGGGAATCTGACCCAAGAGAAAAGCAAAGGGAATTTCAAAGATGACAGCAAAGGGAAGTCCCAGAATGGAAACTGTGTACCCAGACCAAAAGGAAAGTGTGGGAGGAATAACCAATAGGTACAAAGAAAACTAAGCAGATGAAATAAACTAAGGAAATTATTACCTCCAGGAAAAGCAAAAGTAAGGAGACACAAGGCAGTACACTGCAGTACTTAGCTGTGAATAATATCTGTATAGGCATTATAATGTAAGTGTTGAATTTTCATTTAACTAAAAACTATAAATATAGGGAAGGGGGGAACAGAGGAAATGGCAGAGCAGTGTTGAAAGAGCTAGTTTCCCATTTATCATGACATGAAGTCAATGATGTCTAAAACTGATATAGCCAAAGGTAACTGTGTATAAATATTTAGAAATGTGGAGATATGTAAATCACAGAAGGTATAGGGGAAGAGTCCAAAGTGGCACTATCTGGAGAGAGAAATTCAGAAAAGTGGAGAGGGTGGGGTAAAGAACCGTTATATTTTGCTGTAGGCTTTTTAGTAACATTTAACTCTGAATCATGAGCATATATTACTTTAATAAAACTAAAGGAAAAATTAAACAAATTGGAGAATGAGAACTGATATTTCTCCCAACAACTCGTTTTAGGATGGGATAAGATAAATAAATATTTAAGATTTTCAACCGACTGATGCACAAAGTCTGAGTAACTAGTTTCAAAACTGGCTCAATACCTGATTTTGGAATTTACTGGGTGCTGGGAACACATTCCAAGTATATCAGCCCAAGAGATACTGGACGGGGTTTTCAGTGTTTATTTGTATGCATATATATCATTATATCTTAGTCTTTTGAGAGGTAACTAAGAAGACTATCCTGCTGCTTTTGATAAAGGCTAACACATTTGAAATGCAGTGGTAGGACCTTCTGGCCCCTAACAGTAACAGCCTAATGGCACAAAAAATTCTTGACAGCCACTCCTTCCTACAGCGATTGTTGGGAAGTCCTGATAATGACATGAACACAACAGTAACCATGAGCGTCTGGCCACTGCTTCTTTGCTTCGTGCCCTATAATAGCTCTTTCTCCTCACACTACCCATTTCCACGATGAGTAAAAGAAGAATTAGAGTTTATTAGAACTCCCCGGGATTAACTCTTGGAGTGGAAGCTGAAATTTAAAAGAGAGTACCATGGAGTGAACCAGCTAGGTAGGAGTCAGGACCAGATTTGTTGTTATAGGGGCTGGGTAAAAAGAGATGAGCAAAGATATTTCTATGTGGTTTTGCTTGAACCAGAGATATTGTTTAGAATCATGTATATTTGTATTACTTCCTGTCTGGAGTATAAGTTCATTCAAGATTTTTTTTAAAGTATCTTCTTCATACTCAGGAAATGTATAAAGCTTTAATGGATATTAAAATTTTATTGACAGTAATGTAGTTTACTTTGCTGTCCTTGAAAACCCACACTCAAATTTTATTCAACAACTGATATCAGGCAAGAGAGAGGTATACTATTTTCCAAGTGAATTTGAACCATGTGGCCAGCCAATCTAAGTCATTCAGACCAAAGATAAAAAATTTCAGAGTTTTTAAATACTAATTATATAGATTATAAACTTCAAAGAACATGGGTGTTCAATCCGTTTAAGCACCTCACATGCACAGAGGGGAATTTAATGAATGCAGTTGGTGGTGATGTTGGTGACCTCAACTCATGGCTTCACTTGGCCTGTACAGAAACAGAATCAATCATTCCATTACCTCTTATGAAATTACAATGTGTATTTTTCTGTTGAAAACTTACCAGAAATGTTGCAGTGTGAAAGCTATAAACGAAGGATGATGGCTGTCATGTCTTTAGAAGTAATCTGCTTAGCAAATGATGAATACTGGAAATGTATTTTGGATGCAGGTGATGTGAAATCTATTAACTATCTTTTGCTTATGCTATTTTATGTAGGGATTTATTCAGTCAATCACTTTAAAATGTATTTTTAATTATGGAGAAAACTTTTTAGTTGATTTTAACTTTCTATTTTTCTAAGATCATTTCCTTTACCTGTAAACCTTATATTTTATATTCCAAGTGGAAGCTGCACAGGATCAAAAAACTATATAAATCTCATTTCTCTAAAAGTTTGCGAACTTAAAAATTATATTAAATTACTTCATCATACTATCCTATGTTTACTTTCACTTAGAAATTATCCCTATTCTTTTTTGGTACACTTTATTTGTAAAAATAGCAGTTGCAGTGTCAGGCCTGGGTTTGTAACTAGCTCTACATTTAGGACTTAGGCTAGTTGCTTACTCTCTCTATGCCTAATTTCCTCATTAATAAAATAGTTACTACCTCACAGGATTGTTTTGAGAATAGCACTTCCCATTATAACTTTCTGAAATGATGGAAATATTCTATCTACACTATCCATTATGGTAGCTATTACTCTAATGTGAATATTGGGCACAAATGAGATGCTTCATAAATATTTGTTGAATGAATGAAAAATTTATCGTAGGTAGTCCCCTAATATGTTCCTAAAAACATGTACAAAAAGCTCTTTGTCCAAAAAAAGTGAACCACAGATAAACAAGTCATGATGGAGGTTTCATTTAAGGTAGCTAAATACATATATACATCCCTAATTATACCCATGATATTACCAGCATGTCATGTGTGCTCTTTAACGTTTTTCCTTCACATTGAACTAAAGTAACAAGCATCCAACTGAAGCCATATTTTCTATTTTCACCACGCCCAATGATTTTCATCTTTGAACAAACTGTAATTAATGAGGCTAAGACTGCTTTATACTAGATTCAGCACTTTTCATTTTTCAGTTGATTGTATAAAACATGAGTAAAACATAATAAAATGCTCAAATAATTATACAAACAACTGCCACACAAAGTTGATGCAGTAACCAAAACTGAACTCTACCATATGGTAGCTCAAATCATTTATATATCAATGATCTTAAGTCAAAATTCAATGTTTCAGCGGTGACTTAGTATCACCAATATGAAATGTATGATTGTGTGCTATGTGAAAATCAAATGTGTAAACAATGAGAGCCGCCTACACTATAGAAAAGAAAGAAAAGTACATTTGCGTAGTTTCAAATGATAATTTTATAAATATTTTACAGAATTATTTGCTGTTTATATGGCAATGCCCATAAACATTATTTAAATCTTACCATGATAAATTGACTACAAATAGTTACAAACAATTCATGCTTTTTCTTGATCTTTTCATTGCAGGCACCATTCCTGCCTTAATCAATCTATTAAAAGGTTCCAAAATAAAATTACAGTGCAAAACAGTTGGGTTATTGAGTAATATCTCAACCCATGCAAAGATAGTGCATGCTCTAGTAGAAGCAGGAGCTATTCCAGCTTTGATCGACCTACTGGTTTCTGATGAACCCGAACTACACTCTCGGTGTGCTGTTATTCTATATGATATTGCTCAACTTGAAAACAAGGATGTTATTGCCAAATATGTAAGCTCTTTTCATAGAACATCATTTTGACTGACTAATTCTCTCATATAGAAGCTAGAAAGATACATACCCATTTCATTATGCAGTGGCCCTCATAAACTCTCAGGGAAGAGCTCCAATCTTAATGAGGATGGCAAAGAGAAAACCTGCCACAATCCCATGAGTGCCAAAATTAGACAAGAGCAAGATAGTACCAGAGCAAGCACAGCAAAGGGTTGTCTGTTTTCCCTGTCCCGAAGTCTCACAAGGCAACAGAGTGGGCCCAGGTAGATCATACCTGCACATTGGGTTTGTGTCAAATCTGAGGAACGCTGAGCTTAAGAAACCTATCACTTTGGTAGCAACCAGTAAGCAAGCCTATTCTTTGCCTGGCGGTAGACGTTACCACACCTTTCAAGAATGATAGCAGGATGAGCCAAGATCCAGTAAGTGATAAACAGCATTAGGATATGAGTAAAGGTTGTACTTGCACATGTACCACTTCTAGGGCCCACATCATGGGGTAATGGCATTATAATGAGAAAAACCACAGGCAAATGAAGTGAACAGTAATTCAAGGAAGTGACACATAAAATCTTGCTAGCTCCAGTTTGGCAGGGTCTGGGGAGGAGTTTATGTTACATAAGGCGGTGGTATCATCTAGGATAGCCTAGATGATATTGTGGTAACATCTCCCAAATATCAATGCTAAAAACAAATGAAGATTTATTTCTCAGTCAAAAAGAAAAAAAAAAAAAGATAGCTACATAAAAATCCTGAAAAATGGCCCAGGTAAAAGAGCTGTTACAATCTTGATACACTCCCAATACTGGTAGGAGTGCAAGAGACCAAGGGAAAACTGTTTCTCAACAAAATTATCTGGTAAAACTATCACCTGGGACAACATGGAAGACAGGTCAACTGCTTATTTAGCTCTGGGGAATGTGGTTGCTTCTTGTTGTTTATGAGAAGATATTAAAAGAAATAGTGCCATCTTGGCTATTTCTATTCTGGCTGGTAAATGTAGTCTATTTGTGTACTAGAAAGAATTAGAAGAAAAAAAAATTTTTTTTTTGTGAACACCCAGCAATCTTTGCCATGCTGTAGTTCTTCAAATAAAACCCACCTTATTATGTCTATTAATATTTTAGGTAAGATCTTTTAAAGATATTTATAAATAAGGTTATTTTTATAGTTTTTGTCAGGTGACACTTCTTCATTATGGACTGAGTCATTTAGCATTATAAAATATACACTTTTTGTCAAGTGCAATACTTTTGCCCCAAATTCTGTGTTGTCCAAAATTAGATTTGTGATCTTTGTGTTCTTTTGTGCTCTCATGTTTAATTTGGCTTTGCTTATCGTTTTCTTTTTAACTTTTTGGAGTCATTTTACTTCTTGCTGGTTGTTTTGTTATCAATCATTTGGAAAATATATTAGAAATTTTCCCCTCCCCCCAGGCCCACAACTAGAGTTAGTCAGTTAGTCTTATTCATTTAGACCTCACTTTAGACCTCTCCAGTGATTCTGATCACCCAGAGTTAGGATAAATGTGTCCCTTGTATGCAGTATATTTGGGTTTGCTTTGTCATTCACTTTTTATTGAATATAGCTCATTTACATTTATTGATGTGATGTTTAATCTTAGTTTTGGCATATTTTGTTATTATTTTTGGTTCTCTAAAAATCTTCTACTGTGTGAGCAGTGTTTTCTTCCTCTTTTTTTCTTTATCTTTAAATTCCAGGACTTACACATCAGTGTTAGTTACCTATTTTTCCTGGGGCTTGGTGTGACTTTTCAACATGTACATTCATCTTCTTTTATTTTCAAAACGTTTTCTTGAATTCATGTCTTTAAATATTTTTTCTGTATTATTCTTTCTGTAAATTCATAAACAAGTACTTTTTGAGAGTTTATTGTATGGAAATACACTTCTAGATGTTAGAGTTATAGCAGCGAACAAAACAGACAAAATCCCAGCCTTCATGGAGTTTTTATTCCAGTTGGGGGTAACAAGACAATAAAGAAAATAAACCAAATATAGTATATTTGATGAGAAGAGATGTTAAGGAGGAAAATAAAGCAGGGAAAGGGAAGGGGAGAGCTTGGCAAAAAATACTTCACTAAGAAGCTGGCATTTGAAAAAGGGAGAGGGGTGGGGGAGGGATGGATTGGGAGGTTGGGATTAGCAGATGTAAACTGTTATATATAAGATGGATAAATAACAAGGTCCTACTGTATAGCACAGAGAACTATATTCAATATCCTGTGATAAACTATAATGGAAAAGAATACGAAAAAAGAATGTATATATGTGTGTGTGTGTGTGTAACTGAATCACTGTGCTATACAGCAGAAATTAACAAAACATTGTAAATCAACTATACTTCAATAAAATAAATTTAAAAAAAGAAGTTGGCATTTGAGTACAAACCTAAAATAGATGAGGAAGTGTGCCATGTTTTTCTGTTGGGAAGAGCATTCTAGGCAGAGGAAACAAACGCAAAGTAAATGAAGTGAGAGTATGCCTGGTATATTCAAGGAATAGCAAGTAAGCAAAAGTAGCTGAAGAAAGAGAAATAGGAGACACCTTAGCTGGGTAATGGTGGACCACATCATGTAGGGCCATGTGGATAATTGTTAGACACCCTGGCTTTTTCTCTGAGTATGTTAAGCCATTGAATAATTTTGTTCTGGGAAGTTCCATGAAGAGATTTATATCACTCTACCTTCTGTGTTGAAACAGGTGGGTAAGGGTGGATGCAGCAAGACTAACTAAGAAGCTATTTTGGTAATCCAGGTGACAGACAGTGGTGTCTTGAACCAGGGTGGTAATAGTGGAAATGGTGAGAAGTAGTCATATACTGTATTATTTTTCTGGGAGTTGAGTCACCAGGAGCTGTGGGAAAGCTGAAAGATCTGGAGGGACCTCAAAGGAGACTAAGAAGGAATGGCCACTGAGGTAAGAGGAAACCTGAGGAAACTGTTGTCCTATCAGCCAAACGGGCAACATGTTCAAAGAGGAGAAGAATATCAATAGTGTCAAATGCTGTTGTAAGATGAAAGTCAAAAGTTGACTTGAATTTACTGATCACTGAATTAACTTTAATTAACTAATTAAATCTTAACTACACTTCTCTTTGGGAATACCAATTATTTGTGTATTATATCACCTTTTCCAGTTTTATACAGCTATCATTTTCTCTCTAGTCCTTTTCCACTCACTGTTTTATTTCATTTTTTTCCCCCTCAATCCTATCCTCCTTGTCTCTTGCTATGTTTTCTGGCCTTATTTATTTTTGTGTAGATTACAGTTTGGCTTTTATATTTTTCCACATCTTTCCTGAGCTTTTCCAGCTCTTGTTTCACCTCTCCCTGTCTCAAAAAATCTTCCCTGAGCACTGATGTCTCTCCTGTGCACCCTTGTTTTATAGAGGTGATTGCCTAATTTTTTTCATTGATAACAATTTACCATTTTCAGTTAAAGTTTTTCATCTACTTTGTGGCATATTTTTCTTACAAGCATTCTTTATCTGTCATAAGTTTTTCCTATTTTTAATCTTATAATATATTTGGACAGATCCTGTTCTGCTTCCTTTTTGAACATTACTCACTTTAAATTAGATAAGTTCTTTCTGGTCTAGCTATTTGCAGGAAATGCATGTGGGAAAGGGCCCAGATCCATGTTCTAGGCTAGCAAGAATATGACATATGCTACAGGGTTGTATGCATGGGTCTGTTCAGCTTCACTTTCCCTTTGCCAGCAGAGACTGTTGCATAGTACTCATAATGTGGATTCTATTTCCTCCACAATGCAAAAGTCTATCTCTTCCTTTTTATCTCACCAATAAGACTACTTGTTCCAAACCTCTTATTGGTATCATTCTTTATTCGTCCTTGCCTTCCTTAATTTTTGAAACTTTAGGACAAATTGGTCCAGGAAAGATCCTGCTGCCATCCTCCATACCCATTCCTCTTGTTCCAGACAGGGATGTGTGTGTGTGTGTGTGTGTGTGTGTGTGTGTGTGTGTGTGTGTGTGTGTGTGTGTGTGTGTGTGTGTGTGTGTGTGTGTGTGTGTTGTGTGTGTGTTGTGTGTGTATGTGTATGTTTTCCTGCCCCTTAAGGTAGAGCCACTTACTTTGGAAAACTGTGTTCTGCCAGTATTTCCTGTAGCCGGTGGCCATGGGAGATCTTGCGCATCCCTGTTGGCTACTCATAAACATTTATTATGGTTCAACATTACTGATGTCTCCTAGCTTTATTGAAAATGACATTACATTTCTGTTTCTTATCTTCTTTAATATCCTTTCATTAATTCTGTTAGTAGGGAGAAATGCCATCTTTACTCCACTTAAAATTAAGAAACTATATTAACATTTAAAAATAATATTTTGTGTTGCATAAATATAATTACCAATTACCAGTGCAATGTATACAATAGCAAATATTTCCAAATGGGCACTGTATTCAATTGGTATTACTTAGTTGTTTCACTTTTAGATACTTAAATGTTACAGTGAACTTGCAGCCTCAAATTATTTTGGTATAGAGGAGACTATTTGAAAATATATTTATAGAGACTTCCCTGGTGGTCCAGTGGTTAAGACTCTGCACTTCCAATGCAGGGAGCATGGGTTCGATCCCTGATCGGGGAACAAAGATCCCACATGCCATGTGGTACGGCACAGAAAGGAAGGAAAGAAGGAAGGAAGGAAGGGAGGGAGGGAGGCAGAAAATATATTTATAGAATACTTTCCTTAATATTGAAGCATAAGATATGCTCAAAGTTGTAATAACTGTCATTTAATGTGCCATATCCGTAGACACATTTGTTTATGGGCAGTTTTTCTCTCCTAATTAAGCAGATATTTATAGCAAGAAAGATTATAGACTTGTGTTTCTAAATAAAGATAGCATACATCTTAAATAACTTCAACTAAATCTTTTTGTTTATTTTTAGAATGGGATTCCAGCTCTGATAAATCTTTTGAACTTAGACATAGAAAGCGTGCTAGTAAATGTAATGAACTGTCTACGGGTATTATGTATGGGAAACAAAAACAATCAAAGAGCAGTGAGAGACCATAAAGGCATCCCGTATCTTATCACATTTCTGAGTTCTGAGTCAGGTAAGTCTTTAGTTCTATATATTTTAAAGTGACCAGATATATTAAGTGAAGCAAATACATGTTTGGACTTGTTCTTTATGATAGATGTCCTGGATTTATCTTAGGATGGAACTAGACATATGTAACATAACCTAACTTCTGAAACACTTAAATTTAAACTGCTGGATTTATAAAAGGAATTGACTCTCAAAGCCATAATTTTTAAAATGTTGAACTAGATATTTTTATAAATGGAAATATTGGCATGAGTAATGAAAATAATGTAGTTAATATGCCCAGGGACTCAAGTAGATGTCTCCTTGTATGAATAAGACACACATTGATCATTGGAAGCTATTTTTCAAGTTACAATAAGGACTTCAGATTTGCTGTTAGATATTTGATATCAAAATTCAATGTCATCAGATCATTAGGTTAATTAATGATTAATTAATTAACTTCAGTGCCTATAAACACCAGGAACACCAGAAGCTATGAGGCAGTTTCTGCAGCTACTGCAAATGGTCTCTCAGGTTCTGTAAGAATTTTCTCATTCCAAGTGAGCATATACATAAACTTAAAATCTATGGTTTTCCCCACATTTGGGGGAATAAAAAATTGGGGAAAGGTTGTATGTTTTTCTTCCTGCTCAGTTTATCACCTATCTTTCTATTCTAGTCCTCTAAGAATGAATACAGAATAAATATGTTGGCTAAAATGTAAGACAAGGTTATGGATAAGGGGATTGTTGCAGAAGGCTTTCTTTTACTTTAGAACTTCAAATTTAAGCAATTATCATCTTCTAAGGACCTCTATCATGTAGTGAAATCATTTGAAAGTCCTTTCCCTTCATTACAAATTCCTAAAGTCAGGGAATAGGTTTTCCCTATCCTTTTTCTTCCTCCCAACCCCAGATGCTTGAACAAAGCACAAATTGTAGAGGCAATTTGGATAAATAATAAATGAATTCCTGAAAGAAAGCTATAGAAATGAATTACCAAAATTATTTCTTTTTTGGGCTCTTGCCTCATCTGAAACCTAAATAAAAGTAACATCCTATATTGTAATCTGTACTATCTCTTCACTCCAAGGAAGATAAATACTTTTGAAGAAATTTTAATTGTTTTTCTCCCCATTTATAATTTGTAAATTCTACACTTCTAATTTTAGTGCTTTAACAAATGATTCTCCTGTATATTAGCTGTGCTATTAAGTTTTAGGGGATTACAAAAGAGTTTTATTAATTCCAATATCCTCTTAACTCTTCTGAACCACTCTAAGATTTCATGCATTAAGGTAAAATGGCCCCAAAGTAGATTCACATGCAGTTTCTTAAGACTATGGACTTGTTAACATCTCCTTAACATCTCCAAGGGGTTCCTCAACCTTTGCTGAATTTGGTTTGTTTGAGATCTTTGCTTTACCATCTTTAGCTGTTTGTTCCATACTCTTCCCCATATGTATGTACATGCATACATGTTTTTGTTCCTACAGTGCTTCTTATTTCATCTTTTCTAATGCATGCAATTGGCCTGTTCTGTGTTATTAACAAAGGTTTATATAATAACACAACACCACCATGGAAATTCAAATATGTGGTAGAAAGTATATGAAATGATTTTCAACTCCAAACTATCTGAGCAAAATTTAAAGAGTAACCTCATCCTTCTGAAAATGATTATTCATACATTTCACTGCAGAAATATGTTTTCTCCAGATTCTCTGGGATGTTATGTAATGTATAGTATGAGCTCATTATCTTCTAAAATCTGGAACTTTGGAATTCTGAAAGGGTTTTAGATAGAAAAAAAACCCCAAAACCCTTCCATAATTAGGCTTCTTTCACCCAACTCTTAATGTTGGAGTTCCTCAAGCTTCTGTTCTTGGTCTGCTGCTTTTTTCACACAGCACACGCTTCTTAAGCAATTTTATTTACTCTTAGTAACTTCATTACATTCATAATCTATTCTTCCCAGTTCTCTATCGAAATCCCTGACCTCTCCTCTGAGCTTCAGAGCTAGTCTGGATTATTGAGGTGTAAATAAAGACAGCCCTCTCCCTTTAGAATTTGGGTGCAATTCATAAATAGACACAAGAATGTAATGGAGATCAAAACTTCAGTAACAGCTGGAAAGCTTGCTTTGAGAAAATAGCAAAAAGATAGCACCAAAAGGAAGCTAAGCCATGCATTTGCAATGACTCATTATTTTATGGGGGTAATGAGTAACATTCCTGAGTGGGAGATGAGAGTAGGAATTTCTACTTTTTGGACTGATGCAGCAATATGGGGTAAGAGAAAGAATGGTTCCCTTCACACTCTCTTAATTTTATTACCTTGTTAGCTGAAAAACATCCCAAGTGTTACTAGAGTGATCTATCTAAAATACAAAATTGATTATATCTTTCCCTTCCTTTAAATTATTCAGTGGCTCTTTGTCACCTATGATAATGTCCAAAGTTTTAGCACAGCCTATCAGCCTTCTAAACTTCCAACTTGGAAAGGAAATAACCTTCCTGTTATTTCCTGTCACTCCTTTCCTCTCTTATTTTATTCTCAATTAATATTGAACTTATTGCTATTTCATACTTCTGGCCTTTGAGCTTGCTCCACAAGGCTAAGGACTTTGTTTTGTTGGTTCGTCATAGTTTCCCAGTACCTAGGACACTCCTAGTAGCCACTCAATAAAATATTTGCTGAATATATAAGTGATTGAATGATAAAAATATTCATAACAAAAAAGTTAATATATTTGACATAAAGTGAGTATGTAAATTGATATGAACAATAAGGCCTTAATAGACAGACAATTAACCTGAATAAAAAGTCTATGAAAGAACAAATGCTAAATTTAGAGAGTGTGGTTGCTTGAATTTAAAAACACCTTTTTGTACAGTTTTAACTTCTGGAAGCATATTGATGACTTCACATTTAAAAAAAAACTACATTAAATCTACAAGACAGAAGGAGGAATCTAAAATTGAATACAAACAAAAACAAATGAACCCCATTATATATCAAATGAATTATATAGCTAGATTAAAAAGAAAAAAATGAACACAGGTAACTTTTTTTAATTTTAAAGTAGCTTTTTAAAGTAACTTTGAGCACAGTGCTTTACTATACAGCTTCAGTCTAGGGGAGAAAAATACATATCTTGAATTCTTCTTAGTGGATTTGTATTTCATAGTGATATGGGTAAAACAGCTCTGAACCTGTGTTATAAGTATTGTAGGACTGACCAAATCAATAAAGTGTTAATATTATTGGGTTCTCACTGTGAAAAGAAATATACAGAATGTGGAAAGGCAATACAGAATCCTGTGGGGTTGGACTGGAATTGGAAAATTGGAAATATATATATTTTCCTAGCCTTGTCTGCTTAAAGAGTCTAGTAGCAATGACACTTCAGTAGCAATGAATATACCTAGTACCAAATCTTTATTTCTAAATACCATTCCTCATTAAAAGAAACCAGAGCTTCTTGGAGAAATGGTTGATTCCGGGGCTGGGGCAGAGCAGGTACATGGTAAGTCCAAAACATCGTATTGTGGCAGAAAGTAAGAAAATGCGCCCCCCTCAAATGGAGGTGTATCTAAAGGACACAGGGGTCAACTTGAAGGAACTCCCACTGGCCCTTCAAGTTGGACAATCTTGGACAATTGCCAAATCTTGGACAGAGAATCAATACAAATAATGAAATTAATGGATTATAACTCATTGAATAAAATAAAAATCCAAGAGCCCATCTTGATGATAAGTGGATAAACAAGGAAATAAATAAATAGAGAAGTAGGGAGAGCTCTTCTTTACAGTAGAATGCAACTGATAAGTATGAAGGGAGCAGTAGATTTGGAAAATAAACATTTTGCAAACATCATAGTAAAGATTGGTTTGGGCAAAAATCAGTTGTTGCCAAATCTTAGGAGAGTTCTCTGACTTATTTTTGCAACTTTTCTCTGAATTTTATTTTATTTCATTTTTTGGCTGCACTGGGTCTTCGTTGCTGCATGCAGGCTTTCTCTAGTTGCAGCGAGCAGGGGCTACTCTTCGTTACGGTGCACAGCCTTCTCATTGTGGTGGCTTCTCTTGTTGCAGAGCACAGGCTCTAGGTACACAGGCTTCAGTAGTTGCAGCATGCAGGCTCAGTAGTTGTGGCTCACGGGCTCTAGAGCACAGGCTCAGTAGTTGTGGCGCACGGGCTTAGTTGCTCCGCGGCATGTGGGATCCTCCTGGATCAGGAATCGAACCCATGTCCCCTGCATTGGCAGGAAGATTTATAACCACTGCACCACCAGGGAAGTCCCTCTCTACGTTTTAAAGAGAACAATTACAACTTGTTAATATGCATATATGAAAATGTTTAGATTTACTAGTAACCCAAAACAAAGTGAGACACCATTTTTTTTGCCTATTTATGTATTTATTCTTAATGATAATATCTGTACTTAAAAAGTTACAGTGACATTGATACTCTCATACTCTGGTTATTGGAGAGTAGGATGCTATTATCATATCATTTGAAAAGCAGTTTTCTGGGGACCAGGTCAGGTTCAAGACAGCAGCATAGGAAGATGCTGAGCTAACTTCCTCCTGCGGGCACACCAAAATTACAACTACTTGCAGAGCAACTATCTCTGAGAACAACCTGAAGACTAGCAGAAAAGATTTCCCACAACTAAAGATATAAAGAAGGAACCACAATGAGATGGTTGAGGGGGCAGAGACATGGTCTGGTCAGGACCCACACCCCCAATGTAGTGACCCACAAGTGGGAAAGATATCACGGCCCCGTAAGTCCTCCCAGGGTAGTGAGGAGTCTGAGCCCCATATCAGGTTCCCCAGCTAGGGCATCCTATGCAAGGAAGATAAGCTCCCAAAACTTCTGGCTTTGAAAACCAGTGAGGCGTATGTTTGGGAGAGCCAGAGGGCTGTAGGAAACTGAAACTGCTCTTATGGGTGCATGCAAAATCTCACATGCTCTGAGGCCCACTGCAGAGAGGCAGCAGTTTGAAAGGTGCCTAGGTCAGACCCACTTGCTCATCTTGGAGAGGCCTCTTGGAGAGGCAGGAGGCAGCTGGGACTCCTACTGGGGAATGAGACACTGAGGCAGCTATTCATGTGATCTTCTACTGTGCTGACACTGATGCTGGCAGGCACATTTTGGAATCCTCCTTCTAGCCTATTAGTGCTAGAGGCCTGCCCCACCCACCAGCTTGCCTGCATCACTGGCTTCGCAACTATCTAACCACCAGAGCCTGCCCTGCCCACCAGTGTGCCCACAGCAACCACACAAGGCAGGACCTCTCAGTCAGCCAGACCAGGAGCCAGTCCTGCCTACCAGTGTGCCCAAAGTAGCTGGCCCCACTACAGCAGAAGGGGGCATATAGCCCACATAAGGACACCCTTTGAGCATCTAGCTCTGGTGGCCAGAGGGGAGCATGCTGTTGGACTCCATAGGACATCTCCTACATAAGGCCACTTCTCCAAGATTGGGAGAGAGAAGGAACCTACCTAATACATAGAAATAAATTTGGAGACTTAGGCAAAATGAGGAGACAGGTGAATATGTTCCAAATGAAGGAACAAAACAAAACCTCGGAAAAAGAACTAAATGAAACAGAGATAAGCAATCTACCTGATAGAGTTCAAGGTAATAATCATAAAGATGTTCACCAAACTTGTGAGAAGAATGGATGAACACAGTGAGAACTTCAACAGAGTTACAAAATATAAAAAAGAACCAATCAGAGCTGAAGAATACAATAACAGAAATGGAAAATATACGAGAGGGAATCAATGGTAGAGTAGATAATATAGAAGAATGGGTAAGTGATCTAGAAGACAGAGTAGTGGATTCACACAAGCTGAATGGAAAAAAGAAGTAAAAAATTTTTAAATGAGGATCGTTTAAGGGACCTCTGGGACAACATCAGGTGTACCAACATTCACATTATATGGGTCCAAGAAGGATAAGAGAGAAAGGGCAGAGAACTTATTTGAAGAAGTAATAGCTGAAAACTTTCCTAACCTGAAGAAGGAAACAGACATCCAAGTCCAGGAAGCACAGTGTCCCAAACAGATGAACCCAAAGAGGTCCACACCAAGACCCATTATAATTAAAATGTCAAAAATTAAAATCTTAATCTTAAGAGCAGCAAGAGAAAAGCAATTAGTTACATATAAGGGAACTCCCATATCAGTTGACTTCTTGGCAGAAACTTTGCAGTCCAGAAGAAAGTGACATGATATATTCAAAGTGCTGAAAGGAAAAAAACCTACAACCAAGAATACTCTACCTGGCAAGGTTATCATTCAGAATTGAAGGAGAGAGAAGAGTTTTACAGACAAAAGCTAAAAGAGTTCATCACCATTAAACCAGCCTTACAAGAAAGGTTAAAGGGAGTTCTCTAAGCAGAAAAGGCCACAACTAGAAATAATAGAATTATGAAAGAAAAAATATCACTGGTAAAGGCAAACATATAATAAAGATAGTGGATTAACCACTTACAGAGCTAGTAGACAGCTTAACATGGGGAGGGGGTAAAATTTTAGAGCTTTTAAAATGTGTTCAAACTTAAGAGATCATGAACTTAGAATAGACACCTATATACATAGGTTGTTACATATGAACCTAGTGGTAACCATAAACCCAAAACTTATAATAGATACACAAAAAATGAGAAAGGAACCCAAACATAACACTAAAGATACTCATCAAGTCACAAGGGAAGAGAGCAGGAGAAGAAAAAAGGAACAGAGAAGAACTACAAAACAACCAGAAAACAGTTAACAAAATGGCAATAAGTACATGCCTATCAATAATTAATTTAAATGTAAATGGACTAAATGCTCC